>NC_046294.1:74261368-74359348 GCF_004115265.2 Rhinolophus ferrumequinum | reverse complement strand
GAGAAACCAGAAACTATTTTGTACCTAAATGGCATTTGTCCCCATTACTTTCAGAAACACATTTCCTCCCATATACTTTCTTAGACCATACCCTACAACCAAGCCAGCTGGACCACTTATGTGGTCACACACTATACCTTTACTGCTATGTACATCATTTACATATGTTTAGAGTTTCCCTAATTAACAAAAAATGTGCTCTCCCCCATTATAATGTCATTAACCATTACTGGTAAGGTAAGAGTTCCATGTCACAACAGGAGGATGGAATGAATATTTGACCCAGTGAATGTTTGATTAATTTCCAATCATAGCCTTGGCTGATTCATTCTTGTGGTTTAAACCTGTCGCAATTCTGCCTGTGTTCTCTACTTGTTTTCTTCCTCTCTACTGGTTTGATGGAATTGTTGAGCTGCTGACAACTTGCTTAACATTTAACATTTGACCAGCTAACTTTGACACATTTTCTTCCTTCTATACAGTAGTCTGCTTTCTGATCAATATTTCCCAGTCAATATATTTTTACCACAGTCTTCCTACTAAAAGGTTTTACTGGGAATTATAATCATTAATTCATCCTTGTCTTTTTCTCTGACTCTCCCTAGCTAGCAAGAAATTGCTTCTAGACTATCTGAGTAGAGTATCTGTTTGTTTTCCATCTTGTAAAGATGTAAGAATGAAAAGAAAATAAAGAGTACATATGTCTTTATTAATTTTTTACATTAGAAAAATTTTAAGGGAAAATTATATGTATTTTTAATGTTTAGGTGAGGTGTCTGCCTACTTTTGTGCCTATAACCAGGCCAGTCTCCTGGAGATATCAAGGTAGGCAGCCTGTAAAAGTGAGCTTTGGGTACCTAGTCTGGTTCATAGAAAATAGTTGCCTCCCTCCCCACCCTCTTCTCTCCTTCCCTTCTTGCTTTCTTTCCTTCTTTTCTCCTGTCTGTTGCTTTGCTCTGACTCTTGGCCCTTCACCTCCTATTTTGTTTCTAGACTTATCTGGTTCCTGACATTTTGGATTTGCCTTCTTTGTTTTCTTTTCTTTTCTTTATTTTTCTCTCAGACACTTTCTCTCTTCTTTTAACTAGAAAAATGGCTTCTTTGGCATTTAATCTTGGATGCTGTCTTAGGATAACTTGCACCTTTTGCATTTACTATTCCAGATAACCATTGCAGGTGACTCCAGGAGATTTCTCACTGCATCCATCAACTTGATCAATGCCCTCTCAACCTTACTCCAGTTTCTTGAAAGAAAACTCTAACAATGGATGAAGCGTATTTTAATACCCTATGTTAGAGATGAAGAAATCAAGGCAGAAGACCATGAAATAATTACCTTTGAGGTCAAATACCAAATTTAAAAGTAGATTGAGAAATATCTTTTTCATTTTAAGTAGCAACTTAGTCACAGAGCTAGATCCAGATATGCTATAGCACATTCCAGACTTGATATGGCCCTTTTTAGAAATGTTATGTGAGAACTATAGAAGGAACTTTCCTGTATTTCATGCATCCAGTAAATCTTTGTTAGGCTTTATCTATGTAACAGACACTGAGATAGGTGCTAGAGATACAATTGTGAACAAGACATCATCCCTGATTTAAAGGACTTCATAGTCTTGCTTATAATAAAAGTAAAAAATAAAGAGCAGAGGAAGAAAAAGAAAAGAAAGAAGAGAGATTTCTGAATCTACTCCTGAGGGAGTATGACAGGGATAATTTATATCTAAATGCACAAATAATTATTTTCTTAAGTTTAGAAATGACCTTAAAAGATGATATCGAGTAATTCAGGCATTCTCAAAGGGCCACAGTACAAAATGAAATATCCAGTATGTCCGTGGAATTAAAATGTAATTTGGGGGTCGGATGATTAGGAAAAATAAATTTTTAAAGTATTCTTAGAAGAGATAAAGAAAATAAAATGTTAAGAAACACTGATTTAACCTCTGTATGATATTTGATTCATGACCAATATTTTATTGGTTTATTGGAATTTACAAGAAACCTACCACAAGTAACATGGAATATATTTGCAATCTAAATAGAAAGAAATACACTTTAATATTCAAATAAAAGACCAATCAGATATATCACAAGTATTTTCTAGAAGGATGGCACTCCTTTTCTAGTCTGTTATTTTAGAGCTGTTAATGATTTTATTTTGTTATCTAAAAAACAAAACAAAGCAAAACAAACTAAAAAGCAACAGAAGATATACATAAAAAACCTGTTTCTCTTTTTTTCCAGATTTAATACACTCAACATAGTAAGAATATATTTTATATCTTTAGTACTTAAAGGAGTTATCCTTTCCATCAGATTCACCAAGTCCAATATATGTTTTTATTTTCGTTGTATTTCCTGCCCTCCTGTTGTCAATCATCTATGAATAGAGTAAGAAATCTAGTTTGATCCTAAATCTCTATTGCTGTTTCTACATTGTTTCTTTAAAATTTATACCTCTGTTTTGCCATATTTGATGTATAACTTCTTCCATTGGAATAAGAGTCTGTTTATCTTCAGGCTCTTTTTTTTTTTGTAAATTTTGTTAGTTATTTTTTCTATAGTTAATCCTGCACCTGATCTTTTTAATCTGTTATTAACAATGATTATAGTATATAAAATAGAAGGTGTTCCATACTAGGAATAACTTATTATAGTCAGACAATGTTTAAACTAATATTATAAAGTATTCTTTATACTTGGAACACAGTCAGTAAATAAAGGATTACCTCAAAATGTCATAAAGTCCTCCCCACTTAAAGTGCTCAAGTTAAGTTATATAAACCCTGGAACATTTTCTGTATTTTCTTCATATTAATATTACCAGGATCTAACAGAGTATCTGGAAAATGATAAGACATAAATGTGTTGAATGAAAAATTGAATGACTTAAGAATTCAGATTTCCTTCATTTCTGGCCAGAAATTCTTGAGAGAAAAATGTGCATATTTTTTTCAAATTAACCAAAAATCATTCTACATTTATTTAACTGGCTGTATCTTGGAAACTGAAGGATAAAAATTTGAAACAGAAAATTACAAACACTGAAAATACTTTCTATTTATTTTAAAAATGTATAGTTTACAAAGTTTTTGATTTTATAATACTATTATCAGAGGCAGAATCTTAATTTTTAGCTCCCTTCACTTACATCATTTTTTATTTAAGCTTTTGTATTCTGTTTCTTAAAGAAGCCCCCTAACTTGGATGTACTTCAGTCCCCACAAAATCTGGAGCAGATCCTTGCCTGACTGCAGCAGTGACTGCCTCTTAGGTCATTCATATTTTATAGCTCACTCTTGGAGAAACTCTTTGACACAACTGCCAAACTGACCTTTCCTCTTTTCTTCTCCTCAAAAATTCACCCTACACCTTCCTGCCAGATCTAATGTCACTTCTCAGAAATACTCAATTCTTTCCCTAACCCATAAAATTAAATGCTCAACATGATCTTTGATGCCACTCACAAAATGGCCACAACCTCCTCAACTTCATCTTTCTGCTAATCTACTTTACATAACCCACTTAACTGGGCCACTCTTCCCGCCTAGTATGGTTCATTTATCTGCAAATCCTTTTTCTCATTTTCTTTCCTTTTTTGGAAATGCCTTTTAGAGTGGCTCTACCTAGAACTAATGCTGTATTCTGGGCTGCCTAAAAAGGACTGGTGACAGGCATGTTGCGGGGAAGTATAGGGAGGAATGGAAGAATGTGGAGCCTAGATGTTCCAGGATTCTGCATCTTTAACACATTCCAGAGTGACCCTGTGGTAGCCTGCACTGCATTTGCTTTAGAATGTTTCATTTCTCTTGTGGTTGCCATGTTCACTTCAGATTGATTGATGCTGGTCATGGGGCAAGGAGTTAAACAACAGGATCTTTAATAAAGAATGTATTCATGTTTATGGATAGGTGATCATGAGTCACAAATAACTCAAAAGAAAGACACATATATTTTCTTACTCAAGAATATAAGCATAAATGTAAAAGAGATGTATTTGATTTGATTTGATTGCACTCTGTGGATTATT
This sequence comes from Rhinolophus ferrumequinum, assembly GCF_004115265.2. Taxonomy (NCBI): domain Eukaryota; kingdom Metazoa; phylum Chordata; class Mammalia; order Chiroptera; family Rhinolophidae; genus Rhinolophus; species Rhinolophus ferrumequinum. The sequence goes on along the minus strand of NC_046294.1, from coordinate 74,355,312 downwards.
AGTGTGTTTTGGGGAAAAGACTGTGAGTTGTTAATTGGAGAAGGGGATTCCCTGTGGTTATATATATTTTGGTTAAATGTGAAGGTTAAGGAAGTATGTTTCTCATTTCTAATGTGGTGTTTTAGATTCCTAGGGATCACAATATGTCAACTCCAATAAGAGTTTATTTATTTTTTCTTTAGGTTACTCCAGAATCAAAATACATTAACAAACACTAAAAAACAAGTTCTTGTACAAATAATAATGCTGTCCACTTTCACAAGTCAAACTGTAAAAATCCTTCCATTGTCATTATGTTCATCTCAATGTCTTTGTCTTATAAGATTTCCTGAGTCCCCACCTACATTCTACTTGTTCTTCTCTTGGTCTCCACTTCTACCATCTCAATTTCCTTTAAATTTTAGTACTTCTATATTATCTCCCATCAAATTAGCTTATATATATATATATATTTTATATATATATATAAATATTATATATAAATATATATAAATATATATATAAATATATATATATATATATATATTTATATATATATATATATATTTTTAAGACAGTACTCCAAAGACAGTACAGAATTTTTTACATTTACCCTGAAGATATTCCAGATATAGATTAAAAGTGTACAGGAGAGGGAACTGAGATCCAAGATGGTAGGTAGATAAATGCTGTACATTCCTCATCTTGTGAACACCTTAAAATTATAACAGAATTGTGGAACAATCAACCTGGAGAACCATCTGAAGTCTAGCTAAGCAGAAGTCCTATAACTGACGATATAAATAAAAAGCCATGTCAAAATGGTAGAAGGAGTGGAGAGGTGAAATGGATCAGCCCCAAACCTCTGTGTGGTGGATGGGAATTGGGAGGGTATGTCAGCTCCAGAGGTTTCTCCTAAAGGTGAGAGGGACCCCAACCCCACATAAGGCTCCGTAGCCCAGAATTCTCATGCCAGGAAGAGGATTCCTCACAACATCTGGCTGTGAAAAGCAGTGTGGATTATGAGTGGGACAGAAGGTTGAGGGAAACCATCTTTAAGGGCCTTCACACAGATTCACTCACTTACAGGTACTCACACGAGGCTTTGGTGGAGAGACAGTGACTAGAGGAAAGTCAGAGACATATGGGGAGAGACTGAGATATATGGTTTTGGATTGAGGACTAGAGGTATAGTTACTATTTTTCTCCATGTGGGTCCTTCTCCTGTGCAGCTGGCAGGTGGGTGCCATCTTTCCTGTGTTGAGCACCTGCCCCATGCCCATTGCCAAATCTGAATCTGAGTTGGTCTTGTGAGCTCTGCTCACTTCACCCTGGTGACTCACTGAGACCTTGGCACACCTAACTCTCTACCGCAGGAGGCTTTATCAACAGCTGAGCCTCACAGGAGCTGGCAGCTAGAAGCAGGCCTTGAATATCCTCACTGTTTGCAGAGTTACCCTAGACCCAACACTGGTGGCAGCCATCTTCAGTTTGTAGCATGACCTCTACCATATACCTCCAGGTCCAGCACAAGCAGCAACCAAATGTGGACCACTTTGCAGCTCCTAACAGGTTGATCTCAGCCAATCACAGGTGGTGGCTGATCTGGATCTGCAATGGAACCCCTCCCAAGCGGCCCCAGAACCAACATACTTGGAGGTTGGCTTCAGACCACAACAGAGCGCTGCCCAATTAGCCACACAAGTGGCACACCAAAAGGGAGGTCTCAGCAGGCACCTGAGTTGGCTGAGGCAAATCTTGCTCAGTGGGGTAAACCCCCTGCATAGCGACTCATAAGCTGTGGACTTGACCAGACCCCACAGGCAGTCAGCTTGAGGGTCAGTCCTAACCACTGATGTGCCAATAGCAATCAAGGCTCAACTATAACAGCAGGGCATACATCATTCACACAAGGGACAGTCCTGCAGCACCCGGCTCAGGTGACCAAGGTAACTGTGACACTGGGCCACACAGGGCAGCTACTACATTAGGCCACTTGCCCCAAACTGGGAGACATAGCAGATCTACTTAATACATAGAAACAAACACAGAGAGGTAGCCAAAATCAGAAAACAAAGAAATACATTCAAAATGAAAACACAAGAGAGAAGTCTAGAAAAAGAACTAAACAAAATGGAGGCAAGCAACTTACCAGAGACATAATTCAAAACAATGGCTATAAGGATGTTCAAGGAACTTAGTGAGAACATCAACAAAGAGATAGCAAGCATTAACAAGGGCATAGAAACCAGAAAAAAGAATCACTCAGAAGTAAAGAATACAACAACTGAAATGAAGAATGACCTAGAAGAAATCACCGGTAGACTAGATGAAGCAGAAGATTGAATCAGCAATTTGGAAGATAAAATAGCAGATAACACACAATGAGAACAACAAAAAGAAAAAAGAATTTTAAAAAATGAAGATAGTTTAAGAGACCTCTAGGAAATCATCAAGCATAACAACATTCGCATGACAGGGGTACTAGAAGGAGTAGAGAGCGAGCCAAGAATTGAAAATCTATTTGCAGAAGTAATGACTGAAACTATCCTAACCCTGCGAAGGACATACAAGCCTAAGAAGCTCAGAGTTCCAAACAAGATGAACCCAAAAAGGCCCACACCAAGACACATCATATTAAAGTGGCAAAGGTTAAAGACAAAGAGAGAATCCTAAAAGCAGCAAGAGAAAAATAGTTAGTTACCTACAAGGGAGCTCCCATTAGATTGTCAGCTGATTTGTCAACAGAAATTTTGCAGGCCAGAGGGATTGGCATGAAATATTCAAAGTGATGAAAAGCAAGGATACACAATCAAGACTGCTCTATGCGGCCAGGCTATCATTTAGAACTGAAGGATAAATAAAGAGCTTTCCAGACAAGAAAAAGTTAAAGGAGTTCACCACCACCAAACCATCATTGTAAGGAATGGTAGAGGGACTTCTTTTAGATAAAAATAAATAAATAAATAAATAAATAAATAAATAAATAAATAAATAAATAAAAGTGATCAAAAACATGAATAATCAAATGGCAATAACTATATATTTTCACCAATTATTTTCAATGTAAATGGGTTAAATGCTCTGATAAAAAACATAGGGTGGCTGAAGCTGAAGCTGAATAATATTCTATGTTAACTATAATTTAATATGTATATATATATATATATATGTATATATATATATATATATATATATATATATAGTCACAGGATATGGAGTACAGCACAGGGAATAGAGTCAATGGAGTTGTAATAGATATATACGATGCCAGAGGGACAATAGATTGGGGAAGCAGGGTTATCACTTCATGAGGGATGAAATGTCTAACTATTACATTGTTTTATACACCTGGAAGTAATAAAAAAGAAAAAGAAAAAAAATAGGATGGCTCAATGGATCAGAAAAAAAAAAACCTTTACCTATGCTGCCTACAAGAGACACACATCAGGTTGAAAGACACACACAGACAGAAAGTAAAGGTATGTAAAAAGTTATTTCATAAAAATGAAAAAAAAAAAAGATAGTTGGGGTAGCAATTCTTATACCGGACAAAATAGACTTTAAAACAAAGTTTAAAACATTTTAAAGAAAGGCTATAACAAGAGACAAGGAAGGACACAGTAGTCTCACTTCTGCATATTTATCTGAAGAAACCCAACATACAACTTTGAGGGGACATGTGCATCCGTATGTTCATTGAAGAATTACTTACAATATTCAAGATGTGGAGGCATCCTGGTATCCATCGATGGACGAATGGATGAAGAGTAAGTGGTACATATATACACTGGAATATTGCTCTGCCATGGAAGGGAATGGATTCTTGCCATCTATGGTGGCATGGATAGACCTAGAGGGTATTGTGCTGAGCGCAGTATGTCAGACAGAGAAAGATAGATGCAGTGTGATTTTGCTTACATGTGGAATCTAAAGAACCAAATAAACAAAATAGAAACAAACTCATAAATACAGAGAGCATTTTGATGGTTGCCAGCTAGGAGGGGGATTGAGGGGTGAGAGAAAAGGAGGAAGGGGTTAAGAAGTACAAATTGGTTGTTACAAAGTAGTCATGGGAGTGTAGGGTATAGCATAAGGAATATAGTCAATAATATTGTAATAGCTATGCACAGTGTCAGATGGTACTAGGTTCATTGGGATATAGATAGGAGGGGGTTGGGAGACAGGGAGAAAAAGGTGAAGGGATTAAGAAGTACAAAATAGTAGTTTCAAAATAATCATGGGGATGTAAAGAAAAGCATAGGGAATACAGTAAAAAATGTGATAATAATTATGTATAGTGCCAGGTGGGTGTTAGACTAGTCAGGGGGACTACTTCTTAAATTATATAAATGTCTAACCACTGTGCTATATATACAATTAATGTAAAATAAAACTGAATGTAAACTGTAACTGAAAAATGTAATAAAGGGGGGAAATTCAAGGGCAATAAAAGGTCAAATTTTCAGGTATAAAACAAATAAGTCATGGGGATGTAATGTACAGCATGGGGAATACAGTGAATAATATTGTGATAGCATGGCATGATGTCACATGGTTGTTGGGTTTACGGTGATCATTTCTTTAAGTATATGAATATTGAATAACCATGGCATACACGTGAAACTGATATAATGTTACATGTTAACTATATTTTTAGTAAAAATCTTTTGAAAAAGTATACAGGAAAAGATTTGCCACCTTTTCCTTTAAAATATACTTTTGTTGAGGGCATTTTCCCCCATAATGTCTCCTTACTATTCATTTTAGTGTTACTGATTTTAGAGCAGTTAAAAGAGTCCTTTAGCTCTCAAGTCTTCTGGGAAATATATGTTGCATTTCTTGTCCCCCATTTCATAGACAGTTAATTCCTTTGATCAGTGCCCATAATTCCATAATTTCTTTAATGCACTTCTCCAGACTAAAGCATAGATGTATATATATTTATAATAATAAATTATGTATGTAATTTATTACATATATATAATACATAGGCACATAGTATTCATATAGAGTGCCAGAAAAATGTGTACACATAGTAAGAAAGGAAAAAACTGTATTAAAATTGTAATACTTAATATATACCAATAACAAAAGATGAATACAAGTCATGTGTACACATTTTTTTGGCACCCTCGGTATATTGGGCATTGCAGGGATCTGTAGAGATTTTAAATGACTTTTGCCATATTACTAAAACTTGGAATTGTGACTTTCTGTGTTTCTGTGCATTTTATTTCTTTCTCTCCAGATTGTTCGATTGCCCCTTTTCTTATATGAAGCTAAATGTTTTCTCCCACTTTATTTGCCTACCAATAATTTTAAGCTATTCTGTATCTCTGTTGTTACTTCACAGTCAACAAGGGTGTGAGTGAGACAGTTTCCAATCTGTTATCATCTGTGAATATCATTAATGTGGTGTGATTTACACCCTTTTTTAGCTCACTTAATGAGGATGTTGGGTAGTTTGGTCCATACCTCAACTATCTAGAGAGATTATATGGTGAAAGTTGCCATTTTTCTTTATCTTTCACTTTTGGTCCTTGGACTACATTGCAGCTTGTATCCAAACTTTAGAAGTAAAACCCTTGAGGTAGGCATAATTCCTTTAATCTATTCCATATCTGTTTCCTTTACTTCCATAAACAAATTATCACATGTCCTCAACAGGATTTTTTTCTGACCTGTTGAGATCATTATTTCTTTGAGATGGTATGAGTCCAATTCCAGGAGGAAGTTGCCTTATTACATTAGGTTTGTTTGCAGAGCATGTGAATTTCTTGGGCATGGCAAACGCAAAGGCTAAATTTCATTGAGTTTCTGCCCATAGGATAAACAGTGTTCGCTCAAGCCATTGCTCATTTTTACTTCTGTGCCTTTACCATTTCATTCCTTTTACTTCATCTGCCCCTCTTTACTATTAAGCTTCCCAAATTGCTACTTAGTTCTCATATCGTTTTTCCACCTCCCTTAGACAAATTACTTATTTTCTTTGTATTCCAATTTCTCTGCATCCCAGTGATATCTCTGTTAGCACACTAGTCATATAATAGGGCAACTCTTTTATTTATATACCATGTTTCCCTGAAAATGAGACCTAGCTGGACCATCAGCTCTAATGCATCTGTTGGAGCAAAAATTAATATAAGACCCAGTCTTATTTTGACATGAGACTGGGTCTTTAATATAATATAATATAATGTAATATAAGGTAAGGTAAGGTAAGATAAGATAAGATAAGATAATACTGGTTCTTATATTAATTTTTACTCCAAAAGATGCATTAGAGCTGATGGTCTTATTTTCAGGGAAACACAGTAGCTATCATTGCTCTGGGCTGTGACCATCTGGAGGGCAGAAATCTTGTTATATTCATCTTTATTCCTGGTGTTTAGCCTAAAGTTAGCACTCAGTAAATGTTTGCTGACTGAATGAGTGAATTAATGGCCTGTTTACAGGGGCATAAACAGAGACCTTAATTTGAATAAATCACTTTTTATGTATATTTACATCAGAATGCCTCTCCTCTAAAATAGTTTTATTTATTAATAGTTTATGAGAAAATGTAAAGTTACTTTTATGTCTTTCTCTATGTAGTTTCAGTGCTTTAAATTGCTCATAAAACGAACAAAAAGGCAAATAATGCAGTTAATTACTGTTATTATTTTTTTAATTAAAGTTTATTGGGGTGACAGTTGTTAGTAAAGTTACATAGGTTTCAGGTGTACAATTCTGTATTACATCATCTATAAATCCCATTGGTGTTCACCACCCAGATCAGTTCTCCTTCCATCACCATACATTTGATCCCCTTTACTCTCATCTACCACCCCCCTCTCCCCACTTACCCTCTGATAACCATTAAACTATTGTCTGTGTCTATGAGTTTTTGTTTCTCATTTGTTTGTCTTGTTCTTTTGTTGTTTTTGGTTTATATAAATGGTGCTGGCAGAATTGGAAAGCCACATGCAAAAGAATGAAACTGGACTGCTATCTGTCACCATGTACCAAAATTAATTTGAAATGCTTCAAAGACTTAAGCATAAGACCTGAAACAATAAACTGCATAGAAGAAAACATAGGTACTAAACTTATGGACCTTGGGTTCAAAGAGCATTTTATGAATTTGACTCCAAAGGCAAGGGAAGTAAAACCTAAAATAAATGAATGGGACTATCTATATCAAACTTAAAAGCTTGTGCACAGCAAAAGAAACCATCGACAAAATAAAGAGGCAACCAACTGAATGGGAGAAGATTTTTGCAAACAGTGCCTCTGATAAAGAGCTAATATCCAAAATATACAAGGAACACATACAACTCAACAACAAAAAAAAACAAAAAACCCAATTGAAAAATGGGCAAAGGACCTGAAGAGACATTTCTCTAAAGAGGACATACAAATAGCAAATAGACATATGAAAAAATGCTCAACATCACTAATCATCAGAGAAATGCAAATAAAAACCACAATGAGATATCACCTCACCCCAGTTAGAATGGCTCTATCATCAACAAGACAAATAGTAACAAGTGTTGGAGAGGCTGTGTAGAAAAAGGAACCGACATACACTGTTGGTGGGAAAGCAGATTGGTACAGCTGCTATCGAAGGCAGTGTGGAGGTTTCTCAAAAAATTATGAATAGAATTACCGTATGACCCAGCAATCCCTCTCCTGGGTATCTACCCAAAAAATCTGAAAACATTTATCCATAAAGACACGTGTGCTCCAATGTTCATTGCAGCTTTATTTACGGTGGCCAAGACATGGAAACAACCAAAATGTCCTTCGATAGATGAATGGGTAAAGAAGTTGTGATATATATACAGAACGGAATACTATTCGGTAGTAAGAAAAGATGAAATAGGATCATTTGTAACAACATGAATGGATCTTGAGATTATAATGCTAAGCAAAAATAAGTCAGACAGAAAAAGCAGAGAACCATATGATTTCACTGATATGTGGTATATAAAACTGTTGTCATTTTAACCTCAAAGACACTTAAATGACAGTAACTTTTTTCTTTTAAGAATGAAAGATGATTGTCAAGACATTGAGCCTTATAGCATATTTTTAAATCATCCGTAATTTGTTCTGATTTCAATAAAATGTTACACTAATATCCCCTGCAGTTTAGATTCATATCATAGAACTAATATTGATGTCTTTTGGATAGTTTCCATCCTGAGTTCTCTAATATAGATTCAATCATATGTAGTAGATGTAATATTTGTTAGTGTGCATTAGTGGAGTTAAACAATTATTTTAACTCAAAGGTAAAGTAAAGAAAAATTATCTTATTAGGTTAACTAAAATGAACTTAATTTTTTAATGTTATATAATTCATATATTTGCTAATATAATTACAGGTTGGCATTCTTTTAAATACCAGGTGCGTTCCTATAGGAAAAAAAATAGAATTAACATCATTCCTTTAATCTAGTTATCATGAAGATTCCTTTAGGTCAGAGATTAGATAAACTTGGCTTGAATCCCCAATTTTATGGCTCATGAAAAATCTGAATATTTATCACTCATGTCAAATTTACTGAAAAATTGAAGGACTATGAGGCAGTAGTTAAAACTTCAAAGGTGGCTTGTAAGTAGGCTTTAACACATTCCCTAAATTATAGTCTTAAATTATACTCTCATTACCACTAAGACATCTGAAATTTATGATCTAAGTTAAAACTATGTGGTCTCTGTTACGAAAACTCAGCATCAAGTCTAATCTACCAGTGTCTCTCTCATGCCTGATTATCCGCAAAAAGCCAAGACACCATCAACATTATCACACAATATAACACATATTGTTTCCTATTGTGCTGGGCTTCTTTTTTCTTTTTAAGTGACTCTGTCCACTCCTTGCTATTTGAAACAACAAAATTCTAACTCTGTTGGTTTAAGGATACCCAGGAATCATATTAATCAGGTATGGCAAGACATGTAGGTGTGGAAATGGCTATCATGAAGGCAGAAGATATTTATACTTACAGATTCCTAGAAATAGGGGACACAGCATACCATGCAGGACCATATGAGGAACCACCAGTGTTGGTCAAGAGGCAGAGGGAGAAAGGAAAAACATGGGCAAGAGCCTTTATGGTAGTTTCTTTAGGAAGGAAGGTGCAAGGCAGAGTAGGTAGGTTTGAGATTGGCTGGCTAGAATAAATTCAGTGGGTCGTGGACATAGAGGCTATGCCTAGTTGTCTGATAACCAACCTTAGAATGGTTAGGGCAAATAAATAGTGGCCCAGAATATGAAAGCTTTGGGGAAAGCCTGATAAAGGAGGTGTTTAGGGATCTGGGCTCTGGATTTATTGGTTTGCATATGAAAGGTGTGCCCGAAAGTGAGTCCTTGGTTATTTCTAGGAAATACTACCTTAATTCCAGATTACTATGAAAGCAAGACTATATACTGTTAGATAACAGAACATATAAATATATATTGGTCTCTGCTTCAGTTCATGGCACAGGGCTCCCGAAACCATTGTGATATCTGTGGTGATTGGTGTGTCTTTTGTTCTAACAAGGCAACTCTGAGTGGGCTCCTGGATGGCTTCTGGATAGGGGCTGGTCCCTGGAAAGACCTAGTCATGATTAGAAGCTTGGAATTTTCAGCCACACCTCCCCATTCTATTGAGAAGGAAGAAGGCCTGGAAATAGAGTTAATGATCAATTATGTTTATGTGATGAAGCCTCCATAAAAATCCCTAAAGTCAGGCATTCAGAGAGCTTCTGGGTTGGTGAACATCCACATACTGGGAGAGTGACACATCTTAATTCCACAAGGAAAGAAACCTCTGCACTTGGGACCCTCCCAGATCTCTTCCTATGCATCTCTTCATCTGGCTGTTCATCTATATCCTTTATCGTATTTTTAAATAAACTGGTAAATGTGCTTCCCTGAGGACTGTGAGCTGCTCTACCAAATTAACTGAACTGAAAGGAAACTGATTTGTGGCAAAGTCAGAAATTGTGGGTAACCTGGGAACCTACTATTTGCAATTGGCATTGGAAGTGGGAGACTACCTCATGGGACTGAGCCCTTAACCCATAGGATCTGAAGCTATCTCCATGTAGATAGTTTAATAATTTAATTAAACCTTAGGACACCTAGCTGATGTCAGAGAATTGATTGATGGGATAAAATCTCCACACATCTGGTGTCAGAAGTGTTGTGAGTGTGGTAGTAGTGTGAGGGTAAAGAAAAAACACAGAAAAGTAGACTGGGTTTTCCCAACTCATAAACATATAATATATGCATATTATATATACATATAAACAATGATAAACTAGTAGGCACAGAGACAATCATGAGGCCAGTTTTGTAATTTTAATGAAGCCCCAATTCTCTGTTCTTTTATTACTCCAATAACACTGTTAGTAAAAATTTCACCAGAGGAAAATTAACACTACCCTAAAAACAAGTTTTGTCAACAATATAGTGAATATCAGACAAAGAATCATTTGGGTTAACAGTCAATCATAGAACTGTTTCTGAATCAATCTTTAGGTGCCTCTTTGAAAGGTGAACTGTATTTATGTGCCTAATATTGGGCAATCTTAAATAAAAGGAACACAGGCCTTTCTAACCTAGCAGTGATATGTGGAACAGTCTTTGTGGAATAAAAGAAATAGAATATATAAAATAATAGTTATGTGTAATCCACAAATGCATACTTATTGTGAGATTGGTCTGAGTCTAAAAAAAAAAAAAAGAGAGAGAGAAAATAGTGTCATTAAACCAAAGTATATTTTATAATCAAATGAAAAAAATGAACTATCTGTTGTTTAGCTGAAATATTAACACCTGTATCAGAGCAAATAAGTAAGGCCTGGCTTCGTCTCACCTATTAAATCTATTCTGAATTAACAGATATCCAGTTCGACATTGTAGGAAGTCACTGTGGGCATTGGTTCAAACTTCTAATGACTAGAACACATGAAAGCTCCAAATTATTATTTTAAATTTACCTTAGCAGATTTGGGAGTGAAAGGCCTAAGGTTGATCATAATTTTATTTCAGTTCAGTTCATTTTCCATGGTACCATTATTTCACTAAAAACGACTACTACAGATTTACTTTTATATAGGATTCTAAACATGTGTATTGATGACTTTGCAACCATTTGCCTAATTTTTTTCTTTATCATTATGTGTGTATTGAATAGTCAGAAACCTAGTCTAACAATCTATCGGCATTTATAGCAATATAAAATCTTCTATGGTTCTTAGAAACTTGAATTCACAAAATCACACCCATATAAGGCAAATATTTTCTCCTATGTATTATGTTTTTGCTACAAGGTGATTAGTGGTTCACAGAGTTAAGTTTTCCCCATGTAAACCTTAAAGAAAAAAAAAAGAAAAATAATTCACTTAACATAAATTAAAAGTTAAATTTATATATTAAATGTAAACATAAATATAAGTAAAATGTTAAACATGCATTATAAGGTTTCTGATGTTGTTCTAGGTGTTAAAGAGACTGTGAGGAATAAGATAGAAGGTGCCCTGCTATCAAAGAGGCAACACTCTAAAATGAATGGTGACAAAAAATAAGCAATAAACTTGTAAACAAATAATACAACAACATCATGCCAGATTGTGGTAAAAATTATGAAGCAAATAGGGTGATATGAAAGTGTACTGGAAACTGGGAGACATGGTGTGGTACTTGACATACGCAGTTAGGGAAGATATCTCTGAGAAGGAGAACATGGAGCTGAGAACACAGGATGAGAAGGAGTCAGCCATGTTAAGAGCTGGGGAAAATACCTCCACGCAGAACATTAAGTGCAAAGAACTTGAATTGGGGAAGTGGTTAAGTTTTCAATGACCAAAAAGTAAATGAGTTTGCCTCGAGTAGATTGAGCAATGAAAGAATGATTCAAGACCTGTTTGGAGAGGTGTACAAGGACCAGGTTGCCAAACACGTCATTAAATATATCAAGATCTGATGTACAAACTTAGTGCCATCCTGTATGCCTTGTAACTGGTATTAATCATTCATAAAATTAAGAATACATTTTACATTTTGCATTAAGTGAAAATCATTAACTTGTTATTTCAACAAATATTTGATGGGTACTTACTATGTGCAGATACTATTCTAAGTTCCAGGAATGGAACAATGAACTAAAGAGATAGAAGCCTGCCTGCTTCGAACTTGCCTTTGATCTCCTCCTTTCTTATAGTGTTTTGAATGCCAAGAAGAGGATACCGTCTAGGTTTCCTACTTGCACCTCTATATTGCTGGCCATTCTAATGTTTCTCACAAAGGTCTTATGTACGAGTGGGTTTCAATAATCCCGGGAATAAATAGTTAATATACTTCAATTTCATAGGAAAAAATTCCTCTGAGGATCAAGTCAAATTTTGACCTTATGAGGATACAGTTTCTCATTTGCTGATGGCAAATGGAAAATAAATACAGAATATGAAACAATTTACTAACCTTACATTTGATATTGTACTACTTTTGATAACTATTCCCCCAATGTAGACTATGCTTACTCTATTTCCTTTCTGGAGGGGTAGCCATCTATTAATTCCTTTGTACTATTTACTGTGAGTATTTCATATGATGTAGGAGGTCTTGGGAAATATTCTGAATATGTCTTTCTTTTTAAATAAACCAGCATTTTCTATCTTCTAAGTAATTTGAAAAAAAATGGCATAGAATAGTTTTAAAATACAGAGTTATGATAATTTCTTCATAATTTCTGAGCCCTCTCTATAAAGACACATCTCAAAGGATTGATTATTCAAATACTGACAATTTTGTCTCTATTATTATATATAAATACAAATTGAGGTCTCATTTCTAGTTTGTCAATTTGACAATGATATTTCAACTGTAAGACCAGGTTGACCAGCAAATGTGTTATGGAAAAAAAGGGGGGGTGCTATGAACTGAGTAGTTATTTTAAGAGCTCACAGGACTCAAACCTTGTGGGAATGGGAGAAAAGTGATTTGAGAAATAATATTTACAGGATAACACTTGACAATTTAAATATCTATAAATAAATAAATAAATAAATAAATAAATAAATAAATAAATAAATAAATAAAAACGAAGCGATAACAGGCTTCACGGGGAAAACAGTACAGTGCTCTAATCTTTATCTTTGAAGTGCAAAACTTTACAGAGGTTTTCACTAAAACATGTCACTATGTTCTAAAAGAGTCACTAACGTCTGTTCTCTTTTGTTCTTCATGCTGGGTATAACGTGCAAAAATCTTCAATTTAGAGAAACAAAATCAAATATATGGAACTTAATTTGGGAAAATCATCCAATATAATGCACCAAATAACTCCAAGTGTCACTTGTGGGAGGCATTTCTTGAGTAACTTGAAGTGTGATTTATAAGTATCATATATTGCTTCATAATAGTTTTCATTTTATTTCTGTTTCTTCACTTGCTGTGGTTATACAGGCAACATGTCAGATCACAGTGGGTCCAGAGTTTTATAGATGATTTGATTTTTAACTCGACTCTACAATACCAAGAAAATAAACAGAAGGTGAAATCATTGTAAGAGATTAAATCATTAAAAGTGTACCTCAGCAAGCTGACTTCAGAGATACATCATAAAATTTTTATTAGACTCTCTAAATTCGTGAATAATGTGTTTTCTATGAAAGTGTCCTTCCTCAGTCCATCTGCTCTGGGAGTCTCACCTCTGTTCTCCCACTAGTTCCCTGACAATTATCTCTATTTCTATACTTATCATGTTAAATTACAATACAGTACCAATAGCGAGTGATATTTGAGGTCTTATTATGTTCCCATGTTGGGTTAATAATACATCACACAATATTATTAAATACCTGGCACAAACAAGTCTGTGTGGTAGATTTTATTATCTCTGTTTTATATCTAAGGAAACAGTCTTTGAGAAGTTAAGAATCTTATGCAAGGCCACATAGCTAGGAAATTCTGTAAATGGAATTAAATTTCATGTCTGTCTTATTCCAAAGTCTATTACTTCTGTTTATTTGTGGTTATTTTATTGGGGATTTTTATGAGGTCAAAGGGCTTAAACTTTCATCCAAGATCTTCAACAAATGCCACTATCCCTGTTAAATGAAAACAGAAAGTGAACAAACAAACAAACAAAAAAACTTATAGGCTTTTAATAAGCCAATCACTCTTCAAATCAAGTGCTGACAAATTGCTGTACACAATGAAAATCATGCATAAATCATGATTGAAGTACTACCTGTTGATATTTGGTATTGCTAACAAAATAGGACTTGAGTACATTTGCAGCTTGTATTTAAAAGTCACGAAGCTTCACAATTTATATTCTGTTACAGTGATCCTTAACCCTGACTAAACTTTTGATTCACATAGATAAGCTTTGAAATGTACAGATGCCTGGACCCCCCTACAAAATCAATTAAATCATTATTTCTAAGTGTGTGCAGTACAGTTATCAATATTTTTTAAAACTCTACCTAATGATTTCATAGATGAGAAACACTCAAGAATAAGTGACACCTTCCTCACAGTCTTATATTCAAGGAAATCAATTTCCCTTATCCATCTGAAAATTAAAGACAATAATATACCACAGTGGACACAAGATGAAAAGACCACAGACCTTATAATTACTGTCCATACTTCACAGCGGATAAGTAGAGTCCAGTTAACAAAATGATCACATTTTCCGAGACCTTAGTCTATGTAGTTGACTTGGGTGTGTAAGAAGTGAGGAGCTAGTAGCTACCTCTGCAGTCACCTGTAGAAGGTGTGGAAGTTGGCTCTAGATAACTACTGTCCCCTGGGTGTTTTAACCTAGGTTTTCAGTTAAACCATCTCTAGGTTACACAATTTTGCACAGATCAGAGCAATGAGAATTATATATTTTGAAGGAATAGTTCTTATCTAAAACTAGACCACAGTGGAGGCTTGGGCTATATTCCTTCACATTGTCTGGGACTTTTATTTGTGCAAACTTGAGCAAGTTGCTTAACTTTCTGTACTTTGCTTTCTTCATCTACAAAACAGGGATAAAGTAAGAAACAGCTATTTGGTGTTCAGCAGTTTACCTTCATTATATAAACCTTCAGCAAACACTGGAAGGTAGCTACTAATTATTATTATTCTCATTCTACAAATGAAAAATCTTAAGCACTGTGAAGTTAGATAATGTTCAATGTCACAGAGCTCAGAAACAGTGGAGCTCACAATCAATGCTAGACAGTTTAACACCAGAGCATATATGCTTAACTGCCCCAGAAACCACCATAGTTACAGTGTTCCAGAAGACTGTTGAGAGGATGAAGTAAGATTCAACAGTGGTTCCCAACAAATACTGATGACTGGTTGTCATCCTTTGACATTCTGATTTCATTGTTATGAGGTGCAACGTGGGCTTTGGGATTTTTCAAATCTCCCCAGGTGATTCTAATGTATCACAATGTTTGGGAACCAATGGTGTAAATACTTTAGCATAGAGATTGATCCATAATGGAAGAATAATAAATATTATCTCTATTAATATTTTCATTATTATTAATGTTATCATTAGGCACTGGTCTGAAAACAGAACACAAGGATTCAAATAAATAAGAGTAAGGCAAAAAGAAAAACAAAAAACAAAACAGCACCAAATTAATTGGTATATGTTAAAAATCAATGTTAAAATTGCTTTTGTAAAAGGCAAACTCAAAGAAAACTAGAAGCATTAAAAAAAAAAAAAAGAATCAAACAATATAGACCTGAAATTGCTTTCAGTTGAGTTTTACTGGATTCTGTTATCATATTTGAGTCAGAAACAATCGTCTTTGGTGCTTCCATGTAGGTGGCTATACCAGAGCATTCAGGAATATAGCCTTTTCGACTTTCGGTTCATATTTCCATGAGCCTTTGAAGTTTTCTATAGTGATTATTGAATCATCTATGTGTTTACAAGAAGAAAATTAATATTCAAAGAAGACAAGCAATGCTGAGAAGTTTTCTAATCTTTCTATAATATTTTCAAACTCTTCTACATGGAGGCAGAGATAAGTATTTCTTAAACTCTCAAGGTTTATTTGAGCCTCATGGTTCTGTTGTTAGCTTATGTCATAGTAAAAACTATTGCTTATAACAAATATACAACTACGTAATGAAGTATGGGGCACAACCTCAAGTGGGCCTTCTTTTGTTTCTAGTTTTCCATCCTTCAACTGTGGCTTTCTTTAGGCAAAGCACATGTTGTAGCTAATTTTAGTTCATCATGAGTTGAGTTTCCTAAGGTCAGATAGCTTTGGTACCTAGGATATGCACTTGTGAGTATGTTATGCAGAACAGAGGGATTATTTTCACAATAATTGATAGTGTTTATGTACTTGTCCTAGGGAAATGATTTGTAAGTATTTTCATATAATCTATTAATTTTACCATATTTTGTACATGATATTTGAACATTATGTACGTGAAGTAAAATAGTAATAATTTTGACTCAGGAAAGAGTGGAAATATTAATATATTTTACCCTTTTTCCTCTCTCTCTGAGTATCTGTGACATCTGAAGAGTGTATTTTGTCTCTAGCTAAAGCTACTAATTTTATAATTTTCCAGATATTTTAATACTGTTAGATTACATACAACCACCTAAACACAGCTTTAATATCATAATTACCACGATTGTCATTTCTGACCATAAAGAGATATATTATGTTCCCATAATATATTAGACAGAACAAATGTGTAAACTCCATGTGCAATTTTGTCATGAACAATATATGACCTGAAAACTAGGGTTTTTTTTCAATTTGGTTACAATAAATGGATATAAGCAAATCAGAATTTTCAGAGCATAAATGTAATCAATTTGAGCCTAGCTATTCTGGTTTAGAAAAGTCAGCTCAATTTTTTTCAGTCATTTAGATATTTCTTAACAAGAAAGCATTCGGTTGTTTAAACAATATCACAATAAACGTGTGTATTATATTGCTTGAAAAATATGTTCCTCATATCTAATTCTATACATTAATATATAGAGTCACACATATAACCCAAGTAAATTTAATTTTCCATGCACAAATTAAGCACATCAACTGAAAGGATAAAGTTATTTTACTCTTATGAGTTATGCATATGTGTAGAAAAGAACTTCTCCTTTTTGATTCACTGCTAAGATTTCAACAGTTCTACCAATTAGTGTCAAATGAAAAAGGGAATATTTTTTTCAGTAGGAGTTTAATTGTAATTTAGCTTATAAAATTCAAACTCACAAATAAGTCTTAATTTTTAATGTTTCTGCCAAGCTGAAGTTATTTTAAACCACTGATTGACTTACTAATCGTCAAGGGCTTTTTTTGTGACTTACACAATTGAAATAAATTAATGAATAAATATACAATACATAAATTAGCAGAATATCATTTTCCTTATAAAAATCATGTGTTTAACCAGAGAGCCTATTCTTTAATTTACAAAGTTTGATGTGTATTTAAATTAAAAGGTTTACCTTTCAACCAGAAAAAAACTAACAGAACAATCTTTAAGAAACCCTAAGAATTGTGAAAGAATATCTTAATCATTATTCTAATACTGATTTACTAGTTGACTTAGCAAGACCATTACTAATTCTGGTTAGAACCTGGTTCTGACAATATTGAAGACGGCATACCTTGCCCCCTTGCTTTCATACTAGTTCCTGGCTCAAAGCACCTGGAGAGTCTACTCCTGAGTGTTGTCAGTCAGCCTGTCACACACACACACACACACACACACACACACACACACACAGAAACACACACACACACACACACATGCACGCACGCACATGCGTACATATAATAAACTTAACTCCATGCCATGAAAGGATGGTCACTGCTGTGTACCTAATTAAGATCTCTTTCAAGTCTAAAACATTCTTTTTTGTTTTCCAAGTTATTCTAGGAATATCATCTTATATTGTATACACATTTTAAGAAAAGAAAGAACTATTAAAATTGTAATACTCAACATATGCCAACAACAAAAGATGAGTACAAGTTACGTTTGACTTCTGCAATTAGAAGAGGTGCTCAAAGTGGTTACCATCAGCTTCCAGACACTTCTGATTATGGTGAATTACTGCTTGAGCAACACTGACCAAAGTGTCCACTTGTATACATTATTTTGGCACCCCCGGTATATATGAAAAGGCAATTCACTAAGAATATGAAAAAGGAGGATGCTAAAAGTGAAACAGCAATACTGGATCCAGCACCTGAAACTTTGATTGTAGAGGTCATACAATTATAATCTTTTGGAGGAAATGGGATAGCCTTGAGATGCCCAGGAAAGAGAACTAAGGGTCAAAGAGAGAACCAGGGCTAAGCTATGGTTTATAGGAGATCCAGTTTTGTCCAAGTGTAGCATAGGCTGGAAGCCACTTTGTGTCCCAGTTACTTTAGCACAATGGTTGGACTTTGGGAATAGTGGCTGAATATGTTAAGTGTAAACCAAAAATGATGCTACCTGAGAGACCACGCATATGGTGTATTGTACTGACAACAAAGTAAACCAGATTTTTTCTGTATCAATGCACAAGCATCCACAGAAAGTGTGAGATCAGTTTTCAACAGATATCAAATGGCAGTGACTAAACCAACTGGCTCATTGAGGCCTCCAATCAACTGTCACCCAATACAGCTGTGCCCTCAATTCCCTTCTCTTCCGTACCTAACTACACAGTACAGATTCCACAGTTCATCTTTACAATCAATTCCTTGCAAACACCCCCAACTGTCCCCTTTATATCTCCACTGTATTCTCTGGGAATGGTTATAGGTATCACAACTTTGCTTGAATTCTGTATTGTACACTCAACAAGGCACTCAGCACTACCAGAAAATGTTACCATTTACTTAATGAGTTTGTCTACTTTGGAGACCACTATTTTATACCTACTTTTCTTTTATCAAACCTGCAACACTATCTTCCGTTTTACTTCTGTCTGACAACCTCATCTCACACTTTATTTATATAATACAAATTGGTAGAAGACAAACACTCCCTCAGCTTCCATCACCATGGCCTTTACATCTGGGATGAATAAACCAGTCCTGCCCCAATCAAAGTTCTCTCTTCTTCAAATCTCGACCTCATCACCTCCTGCTATCAATTGGACTCAGCTTCTGCAGGCATTCCTTCCTTCTGCATTTTAACAACTCCTCGCCTACTCGGTATTTTATAATAATGTATAGGCAACCTCAAAAATCATCCATCTTTTAACAGTTCATCGTAACTCCATTTTGCCTTTGTGCTACTGCCCGATATCTCTGTCTCCCTTTAAAGCAAAACTTATATTCTATGCTCTCTGTCTCTCTTTCCATATATCCAGGTCTCACCACTCCACCAAAACTTTTTTCAAGGTTGCCCACTGCCACAGGTGTTGCTTTATCTGCTGTTCATATCCCTGTTCTCATCTTTATTAAATCTCTTCTTTCTTAACATATTCTCATTTCTTGGCTATTGTACGAGATCTGACAATTAATTTCGCTAACTTGTTGCAATGATATTGCTAACCTTTTTTGATATCAGAGAAATTATTCATATGAATTTGTACCAACTGGACAAATAGTTAACCAAGTGTATATTTGGAAGTGCTGAAAAGGCTGCATGAAAAGTTAGATGACCTGAACTTTTCGCCAACAATTCACAGCCCTTGCATCACAACAATGCACCAGCTCACACGGCACTGTCTGTGAGGGAGTTTTTAGCCAGTAAACAAATAACTGTATAGGAACAGCCTCCATACTCACCTGATCTGGCCTCGAATGACTTTTTTCTTTGCCTGAAGACAAAGGAAATATTGAAAGGAAGACAGTTTGATGACGTTCAGAACATCAATGTTAATACAACGACAGCTCTGATGGCCATTCCAGAAAAAGAGTTCCAAAATTGCTTTGAAGGGTGGACTAGGTGCTGGCATCAATGTATAGCTTCCCAAGGAGAGTACTTCAAAGCTGATCATAGTGATATTCAGCAATAAGTTATGTAGCACCTTTTTAAGGATGAGTTCGTGAACTTAATTGTCAAACCTCATAAAACCATACTGTTCCAAGGTTTCCTTGCTGCCTTCACCATTTCAGTCTGTTTATTGTCTCTGTGTGGTAAAAATTAGCCTTGCCCAAAGGAAGGTTTTGTCTTTGTCCTACACTACTGGGAGATGATATCTAGGCCCTCGGAATGTCCCATCTGAAAAAAGTGTCTTTGTTTACCAGGGTGCCTTGGCTATTGCACAGTCTAACAATGTGATTTATGATGGGGTTTGGGGGTCTGCAGTATCCAATATACCTCTAAAAAGGCTAGAGAATAAAGGTTACCCACGTGTCCAGTCAACTGTGGAGCCCCAATCAAAATATTGGACACCATGATTCAGGTGTGCTTCCCTGGTTGACAATAGCTATGGAATATTGTCACACCTTGATTCCAGTAAATAACAACTTTTAGTGAGTTCTGTAAGTCATTCTAGAGAGTTGTCATACCTGAGTATGGTTTTGGTAACAATTAGGCATGCAATTGGTGTTAGAAGTGAGAGAGGTCTGTGGACTGTGCTCCCTGAAACTCTTCTCTTCTTTTGATTAAAGGAGAGACCATGGCTTGGTCCTAGTCCCCTTTTCTCTAGCTACCCACCTTCCCTAGATGATTTCATAGAGTCCTAAGGTTTCAAATATCATCCAAAATGTGTATCTTCAGCCCCAAATTTTCCTAGAATTTCAGGACAAATGATCAGTCTCATATGTAACATGTATCCTTTTGTGACTGTTAATTGTTAAAATTCACATGCCCCACAGAAAGCTCTTTATTACCCTACTCTGTTTCTTTTTAATCAACATGATAATCAGTTAACAGCACCCATTTGCTCAAATGAAAGCCGAGGTGTTATTCTTGATCCATCCCTTCCCTTATTTTAATCAGTGCTGATATTTAGTTCATGTGCAATGGTGTGGTCATCCTGATGTTAAAACATTGTACTACCTTTAGATTTGTTGATAAAGACTCATTGCTCTGAGCAAGACCCCTTTTGCCCTCTACCATCTGACCCACTCTCTCTGGACTCTTAGCTAATTACCTCCCCCATTTTCTACAGTCCAGCGACTGAAAGATGAATGACTGTAAGGGGACCTCCCAGGACCTGGCCTTGTTCTAGATCTAGCTCTATGACCAGGATCCCTTACAATTGGTTGGCGTTTGTGCCAGCTATATTTCAAAAATTGTTTCTTGGCACCTCTTGGTGCCAAGAAACTCAGGGATGATTATGCCATTCTGTACTTCCAGTCTGCTGGATCTCCTACCAAAACATTGTTGCTTCCATGGGAAGGACCTCTTTTCCTCAGCCGAAGTGGCTTTGAACTCCAGTGCGTGGTAGCCATGATGGTACCTCAGCCCATAAAATGGACATGTGGCACCCTGAGATTATAACCACAGGCTTCTGACTTGTTGCCGTCTTGCAATCAGTCTTGCTTATGTAGTTTATTATGTGAATTGAAACCTTCTTGGGACTTTTTTCTATAAAGTCCCTGGAAGAACCCTGGAGAGGAGGTAGGTTGGTCCTAATTAGGTTCACCAAAGGAAGTACCAGGGCACAGCAGTCTTCGCAAGTGCAGTCAGTGCTCGAGAGAAAATTGGGAGGCTTGGGAGATGGATGGAGTTCGTAAGTCTGTTTGCAGGTGGGGTATCCAGACCAAAAATGTCCCTTTGATTGTTCCCATTGATTTTTTTTAACTGATATTAAATTCAAATGCCAAACATTCACTCCTTTAAAGTGTACAACTCAGAGTTTATTAGTTGTGATTACAAGGTTGTGAACGATCACCACTATCTAATTCCAGAACATTTTCATCCTCTATAAAAGAAACTCCATAACCAATAGCTGTCACTCCTCATTTTCCCCTCTCCCTAGCCTCAGGAAATATCAATCTACTTTATGGCTCTATGGATTTGTCTATACTGAACATTTGATATAGCTGGAATCATACCATATATACCCTTTTATGTCTGTCTTCTTTCATTTATATTTTTACGCTTTGTTCATGTTTTAGCATGTATCAGTACTTCACTCTTTTTTATGGCTGAATCATATTCCACAGCAGGAATATACCCATTTTGTTCATGCATTGAGCAGTTGATGGTCACTTGAGTTGTTTTAATTTTTGGTTAATATAAATAAATCTGTTATGACATTTGTGAATGCATTTTTCTGGGAATTACGTTTTAAATTCTTTTAGTTATATACCTGTGGAATCATTTGACAACGTTTTAAATTCTTTTAGTTATATACCTGTGGAATCATTTGACCACATGGTAACTCTATGTTTAATTTTTTGTGGAATTGACGAAAAAAATATTTCCAAATGATTTTACTTTCCCATGAGTAAATTATTATGGTCCCAATTTCTCCACATTTTCATCAATACTTGTTATTGTCTGTCCTTTTTTATTATAGCCATCCTAATTGGTGTGAAGTAGTATCTCTTTGTGTTTTGATTTGCATTTTTCAAAATAGTATTGAGCATCTTTTCATGTACTTATTGGTCATTTGAATATAATGTTTGGAGAAATATCAATTCAAATTCTATGCCCATTTATAATTGAGTTATTTGTCTTCTATTGTTGAGTTGTGAGAATTCTATATATATATTTCGAATACGAGATACTTATTAGAAATATGCTTTTAAAATATTTTCTGCCATTCTGAGGGTTGCCTTTTCATTTTCTTGTTAGTGTCTTTTGAAACAAGAATTTTCTTAATTGTGATGAAATCTAATTAATCTATGTTTTCTATTGTTGACAAATAAAGGACAGGTATTTTTACCCCAGTGGTTTTTTTTCCAAGAGTTCTACAGTTTTAGCTCTTACATTTAAATCTTTGAACCATTTTTAGTTAATTTTTGTGTATGATGTGAGGTAGAGGTACAAATTCATTCTATTGTACCTTGATATCTAGTTGTTCCAGTACTATAAGTTGAAATTCTTTTTCCATTTAACCTTGGCACACTTGTTGCAAATCTACTGACCATAAATGCATAGGTTTATTTTTGGACTCTCAATTTTTGCCCAATTATCTATATTTCCATCCTTTTGACAATACTACAATCTTGTTTGTTATAGATTTGTAGTAAGTATTGAAATAAGTAAGTGTAAATCCTATAACTTTGTTCTTTTTAAAAAATGTCTTCACTATTCTAGATTTTATGTATTCTCATATGACTTTTAAGATCAGCTTATTAGGCCTGTTAAAAAAAAAAAAGAAGAAGAAGCCAGGATAAGTTTTGATAGGGATCATGTTTAAAACATTGTAGATGAATTTGGAAAGTATTGCTATTTTAAAAATATTTAGACTTCTAATTCATGAGAACATGATGTCTTTCCATTTATTTAGGGCTGTTTTTGTTTTTCATTTCTTTCAAAAATAGTTTTAGTTTTCAGTGTACAGATTTTTCATTCCCTTTGTTAAATTTATTCTGCAGTATTTTACTCTTTTTGATATTATTATAAAGTAAGGTTTTTTTTCTTAATTTTGTCTTTAGTTTGTTCATTGTTAGAGAATAGAAAAGTAACCTATTTTGTATATTAATCACTTTTCCTGCAAACACTGAGGTCATTTATTCTTTATCAGTTGTGAGTGGTGTGGTGTGTGTGTGTGTGTGTGTGTGTGTGTGTGTGAATGTCTTAGGGTTTTTTAAATTCAAGATGAGGTCATTTACAAATAGATATAGTATTATTTCTTTTCAATATGGAAGCCTTATTTTATTTTCTTGCCTAATTACCCTAGCAAAAACCTCCAGTGTAATGTTAAATAAAAATGGTGAGAGCAAAGTTCTTTGTCTTTTTCTTAATCTGAGAGAGAGAGAAAAAGAGAGAGAGAGAGAAATCTTTTCTTTTGTTGGGTTTTGTCAGAAGTCTTTTCTGTGTCTGTTAATGATCATGTGGTTTTTGTATTTTATTTTATTAATAATGTATATTATATTGATTGATTTTCATATATTGGAATAATCTTGTGTTATTCTATTATCCCACTTGGTAATGGTAAAATCCTTTTTATAAATTGGTGGATTTGTTTTGCTAGTATTTTGTTCAAGTTTTTTTATGTCTATGTAGTTTTCCTTTCACGTGATATCTTTGCCTGATTTTGATATTAGGATAACTGCTGGTCTCATAGAGTAAGTTGTGAAATGATCAATTTTTTTCCGTGTTTAGAAGAGTTGGTGAAAATTGTCTTTTGTTCTTTAAACATTCGGTTGAATTCACCAGTGAAGCCATCTGGTCTGGGATTTTCTTTGTGGGCAGTTGCAATATATTTTATTACTAATTCAATCCCTTTGCTTATTATAAGTCTATGCACGTATTCTCTTTGTTCTTGTATCTGTTTTATTAGTTTGTGCCTTTCTAGGAATTTGTTCATTTCATTTAGCTTATTTAACTTGTTGACATACAGTTATGTAGGATCAGTAGTTTTGCCCTGTCTTTAATTTCTGATTATAGTAATTTAAGTCGTCTTTCTTTTAGTTCTAGTTGTCTTTTTAAAAGTTGGTCATTTTGTCAATGTTTTCGTAGAACAAACTTTTGGTTTTGTTGATTTTCTCTGTTGTTGTTTTAGTTTCTATTTTATTTATTTCTGGTCTAAATCTTTATTGTCTTCATTCTGCTTGCTATGGATTTAATTTTCTGGGTTTTTTTTTTCTAGTTTTTTAAGACCTAATGCTATGTTATTGATTTGAGTTTTTTTTTTCTTTTTTTAATACAGTCATTCACAGCTACACATTTCCTCTTAAACACTATTTTCACTGGATTCCATCAGCATTGTTATGTTTTGTATTGTTTTAGTTCACCTCAAAGTATTTTCTAATTATTTTTTTTATTTTTTCTTTGACTCACTGGCTATTTAGGAGTGTAGTGTTACTTTCCACATAACTTGGAATTACTGAAATTTCTTCTGTTATTGATTTCTAATTTCATTTTGTTGTGGTTAGAAAACATACTTTGTATGATTTCAATACTTTTAAATATATTGAGATTTGTCTTAGAGTCTAACATATGATTAATCTTGGCAAAAATCCATATGCACTTGAGAAGAATTTGTATTCTACTATTGGGGGAATACTCCAATGGCTAGACCAAAATCTCTAGAAGAAAAATGTACACACTATTGCACAGTCTAACAGGTTTTACATGCTCCTTATGTCTGTGCCTTATTATATAGCATTCTTTCCCTTTCCACTAGGGTCCATTGAGGGTAGACTCATTTCTGTCCTTTAAATATCCTAAATTCCCACCTCAACGTCTTTACACATGCTGTTTCTTCTGGCTAGAACATTAAAACATAAACTAATTAATAACATTCCATATGCTATGGATTTTGATAATAGCTTCATATATTTTGTCTAAGCAACAATGCTTTACACTCATTATTTTATATATGAGAAAACTGAGGCCTAAAGAGGTTAATGTACTCATCCAAAGTACCTAAGTAATAAAATTCTGGAAAATTATTTTTGTTGTAAATTTCTAATGTCTCTTATCTACTATATCTTGGAGCCAGGATTCAAACGATCTGTGACTCTGACTCTAGAGTCTAAACATTTACCACTGTCCCATTTTGCTACATAAGTAAGATTATCAAATGAAATGACACATCAAGAAAGTACAATTTAAGCTTTCTTTGTTCTAAACTGTATGTTTTTATAAGCAGAACAATGGATGAGTAGGTTATGAGAGAGAGATGGATATTTTTGTTCTACATCTCAACTTTTGGTTTAAATATAATTTCTCCCTTAGATTTTACTGAAGCTAAATTTGTAGTCATGTATATATATATATATATATATATATATATATATATATATATATATATATATATTTTCATATATATTTTTCATCTATATGAATGCAATGTGCTTCTTTCTGCTACATCCTTTACACACATTATTCTCATTACCTCAAATGCTATTGTCAAACTGGAGCAAGTCATACTATTTTTTTTTTATTCTAAGTAAACTTTCTTGTGGTAAGAAAATTTAACATGGAATCTACCTCATCAACAAATTTGTAAGTGTTCAATGCAATACTGTTAAATACAGGGACAGTGTACAACAGAGCTCTAGAAGTTATTCATCTCATGTAATTGAGATTTTATGCCCATTGATTAGCAACTCCACATTTTCCCTTTTCCCCAGTCCCTGGCCACGGCCATTCTACTCTGATTCTACGAGATTAACTATCCTTACGTAAATGGAATCATGAAGTATTTGTCCTTCTGTTATTGGCTTATTTCACTTAGCATAATGCACTCAAGTTTCATCAATGTTGTTATATATTCAGGATTTTCTTTTTTCTTTTTTTAAACTCCTAAGAGTTTAGGCCATATATGTCATTCAAAAAAAAGTTATTCTTTTTCTTTCAGTTTTATTAACATATTATTGACATACAACCCTGTATAAGCTTAAAGTATATAGCATAAAGACTTACATATATTGTGAAATTATTACCACAATAAGTTTAGTTAACACGCATCATATCATAGAAATAAAAAGAAATAAATGTTTCTTATATGTTTTTTTTTCTTCTGATGAGAACTTTTAGGATCTACTCACTTAGCAACTTCCAAATATAGCATAGAGCAATGTTAACTGTAATCAAGATTATAATAAGTCCCTTATTTATCTTACAATTAGAATTTTGTACCTTTTGACCACCTTCATTCAATCCCCAACAACCATCCCCTGCATCTGGTAACAATGAATTTGATCTCTTTTTTCATGAGTTTGAATTTTTTTGTTTGTTTTAGATTAGATTCCACATATAAGAGAGATCATACAGCATTTGTCTTTCTCTAACTTATTTCACTTTGCATAATGCTCTCAAGGTTCATCCATGTTGTTGCAGTTCCTGACAATTGTAAACCACTAAATAGTGGCTCTCTTTATATATATTTATTATATGCACATATCTATATAAATATATTTATAAATTTTTACTATAAAATTTACACATTAAGTCTGCCTATTGTCTACCTATTTTACATATTTATTGAAAACAAGAAAATAGCTTTCTTTTAATTTTAAAATTCTGGTTCTTTCATTGCATGCACACAATAAAAATAAAATGTTAAATGAAGCATGAATTACTGCTTCTGTTACCAATCAATTATGCAAAATTAGGCAAATGATAGATTTCGTATTGTGAAAAGTCTTGTTCTAGAAAAAAACGGTTTTAAATCTCTTTGTACTCCAAGTATCTTCTATAACATGATGAAAGCACTGAAACAACTTCCAAAACAAAAAATGCGCATTCATTCATTGACACATATATATAATTTTATATAATATATAATAATTAATGTATTATATATTAATATATAATATTAATATATATAATATTAATATTAATATGTAATATAATTAATAATATAACAATATAATTAATATATAATGTTAACATATATAATATTGTATATTAATATATAATATATATATAATAATTTTGATTTTAGGGTTTCAGAAACACTCTGAAGCTAATTTATGGACAACCCTGAGTTCCGTTTGACCATATGTTAGGACTTAGCCACAATCTCCTCCTTTACTGTGAAGGATTGATTGTGCCATCTCAACTTGATTAAGACTGGGAATGACATTTTCTAAAATTCCCTTCACAGTATGCTTGTGAGCTACACCAAAGTGAGTAAAATAGCAACCATTAATCTCGGAAGGTCATTGTGGTTGGATACAATGATGGACTTGATTGGTTTCTCACATTTACCTGCAAACTCCAATTTAACCACCTGCACTAATTCTTATAGCAGATTGATTAGTAACTTTTTCTCTGATCCTCCAACTCTTCCTTTAGTCTTCTGTTTCCTATACTAATAAATCACTCACTCCCATAATACTCATTATATTCTGATTCTTCAAGTAAATCCTTACTGACACATTACCAAATTTTTAGCATTCATGATGATATTGTCTCTAAAGTTTCCTTATATTTCTAACAGACCTTACGTATGAAGTCTTGAAAAGATTGATTCAAAATGATGTTTATGGTTCTCTTAGATAAAGTGATTCTATAAAGCTGAAAAATAGGTGCAGTGGTAAGAAAGAAAATAGGCATTTTTCTCCAAAAAATATAATTTTATGGCAGCCTATAATTGAGGAAAACTCTTTATAATCTCTTTTCTTTGTGGTAAATTTTACATATATTTTAAAGGCTGCTTGAAATATCACTACCTTTAATTTTTGGAATGCTGATTCCAAAAATGGAATGCAGGCATTATATAGTAATGGGCTCATCTTGATCTTAGCTAGAATGTGCTTTTTAGTCACCATGTTATTTAATCATGTTATAGCCAAAAAAACCTAGAAGTCAAATTTATCTATATTTTGTGGAAAAAATGCAATGCACATGATTGTCTTGTGTAAATAGACTGCATTTAAAAATTGACATCATAATAATCTCATATTTAATAGTTGGTGATTTCATGAGTCTGTTCCTTGAAACAAGTAGCAGATATTTTCTAAATGAACCATTTTATTCTATTAGCAAGGACTAAATATTGCTGTTTTTTACATGAAACGAGGTCTGTTTTTAATACTCTCTTCGATATACTTATTAATGAACTTTGAAAACATTTTCCTTTTAGAAATTTGCTTCTAAAATCCTGTTTTCTCTTGCTTATGTTTTTTTGTTGACTCACCTTTGATCCTAGGTTTTCATATATTTATCATTACTTGTTTCAAGGCTCTAATCATACACCTTCAATATAAGATTATAATAATGGTGACAAATAGCTAGTATATTGAAAAGTTGATTGAATAAAGGACTTATATTTTTACTCACAATATGAAAAAGTTTGTAATTTATGTTAGCAATGCAGTTATAACTCTTTTAAAATAATTAAAAACAAAATTTTAATTGAGTATAGCAGTATACCCAAAGAAAAAAATTCTAATAAAATCTAGAATGTTATGATAATAAGATGGAATTATAGACATGGAGCATTTCAAATTGTCTCTTTCAACTAATTTCTAAAAATTTAAAAATGAAGTTCTCATCTCATAGACATAATTTTCCTTTAGCTGTCATAACTTTTTTTTAAGTTATAACTCAACTCTACATTTTTGACATTAATTGACTATTTTAGAAAAATGTCATTCGGACTATTTATAGTTTCTAGTCTCTCTATTTTAATTATTTCATATAAAGTATGACTATAGTGTATTTCCAATGTAAAAATGATTCAAGGGAATTTGTTATGTTAATTCATAAAATACTGCCTCTCTGTGGTTGCCAATCTTGAAAATGTCACGATTAAATTTTGCTCCTGAATAAAAAAAAGAAAGATTAGAAACATATATACACATAAGTAGTTAATGAGAACTTATTTAAAAACTTACTATGTTCTATGAGATGCTCAATTACTCAAAAGATTTATATAAATTCATCTTCTGTGTAATTTTGGAGGGTGGTGATGCATGGCATTTTGATTTATCTGTCTAAATTACAATCAATGCTTTAGCAGTAAGAAATTTATATCATGACAAAGAAGGGGGAGATGATGTTGCTTGGATTCTGAAAGCAAAGCAAACCAAGTATGAATCCAAGCTTGAGCACTAATACTTAGATGTGCAACCTTAGGAAATTACTGAAACTTTTCTGATCTTCCACTACCTCCACTATAAAATAAGTACCAAAAATAATAAAAATGAATAAATGGTAACTGTATAGATTTGCTAGGACTCCTATAACAAAATACAACAGACTGGGTGGTTTAAACAATGTAAATTCATTTTCTCACAGTTTTGGAGACTAGACGTCCAAGATCAAGGTATTCCTAAATTTGTTTCTACTGAGGCTTCTCTCCTTGGCTTGCCTTCTTGCCCTGTCCCCAGTGGTCTTTTCTTTGTGCATGTGCATCCCTGGGGTCTTTCTGTGTGTCCAAATTTCCTCTTATAAAGACCCCATCATACTGAATTAGGGCTCATCCCAATAACCTAACTGAAATTTAATTACCTCTCTAAATGCCCTATCTCCAGTCACATTCGGCGGTGCTGTGGGTTAAGGCTTCAGCACATGAATTTTGGCAAGGCAAAATTCAACTTATAGGAGTACAAATCCCATTGTTTTTTTAATCTAGCCTGTGTAACAGCGTTATTTTAGTAACGCTATTAACAGGCAGATTCTCACCTCCATTCAGACCCATTAAATCAGAATCTTTATAATTAGGGCCTGGCTAGCTCCTGCCACATGGTAAGCATATATATGAAATTATTATTATTGTTTTTGGTAGTAGTCTTTATTGTAGCCATCATCAGAGATAGCAGAATTTGAATTAGCAATGATAGTAGGTATAATTTTTGAAGTTTAATTTGAACACTAAGGGGCAGAATTTTGGGAGTTACATATGTAAGGGGGCAGTGTCACATGGTAGTTGCAGACACAGACTCCATATTTTATTGTTACTATAACAAGTTTCCACGAATTTAGCAGCTCAAACCATACTTTTTAATGTCTTCCAGTTCTGTAGATTACGAATCCAGATGGACTGTACTGCATTCTCTGTTTATGCTCTCACAAGGCCCAAATCATGGGGCAGCCTCCAGGGATCCTGCCTGGAGATCTGAGGAGAGAATTGTTTCAAACTTCATTCAAGTCTTTGGCATACCCATTTTTCTGTGGGTGTACATCTGAGGTCCTTTTTCCTTGTTTGCTGTCATTTGGGGTCTACTGCTTCCTGCTCTTACAGGTCAGCCTCCTCATTCCTTCTCATGTGGCCGCCGCCATCTTTAAACCAGCAGCAACACATTAAGTTCTTCTCAGTCTTCTAAACTCTTTGCCTGCACATTCTGCCACCAGCTGGGGAAAATTTTCTGCTTTTATAGCTACTTATGTGATTAATTAGGCCCATCTAGATACTCTCCACATATTAAAGTCCATTGAGCTATATAACACAACATAATCACAGCAGTGATAGTACATGATATGCACAGGTGACATTTTATCATATGCATAGGTGATATTTCATCAGATACATAGGATTAGGGGGTAACATCTTTGAAGGACATTTTTAGAAGTTCTGTCTTCCACACTGACATTTAAGGCAAGCTCTTTTGACCCAATTTTCAAATTCTTGCAGAATCACTGGTTTGGTGACACTGAACTATTTGATTTTTCTCATCAAATACAAAGTTTTACCTGTAAAACATCATATACATATACAGAAGGTGCCAAAAAATGTGTACACATTTTAAGAAAGGAAAAAAATTGTATTAAAATTGTAATATTCAACATATACGAATAACAAAAGATGAGTACAAGTCACATTTGATTTCTGCAATTACAAGAGATGCTTAAAATGGTTACCATCAGCATAATTTTAATACAGTTTTTTCCTTTCTTAAAATGTGTATACTTCACACCAGTTAGAATGGCTATTATCAACAAAACAAATAAGTGTTGGAGAGGCTGTAGAGAAAAAGGAACCCTCATACACTGTTGGTGGGAATGCAGATTGGTGTAGCCGCTATGGAAGGCAGTGTGGATGTTCCTCAAAAAATTAAGAATAGAATTACCATATGATCCAGCAATCCCTCTCCTGGGTATCTACCCCCCAAAAAATGAAAACATTTATCTGTAAAGATATATGTGCTCCGATGTTCACTGCACCTTTATTTACGGTGGACAAGACATGGAAACAACGAAAGTGTCCTTTGATAGATGATTGGATAAATAAGATTTGGTATATATACACAATGGAATACTATTCTGCCAGAAGAAAAGATGAAATAGTGCCATGTGCGACACCATGGATGGATCTTGACATTATAATGTTAAGTGAGATAAGTCAGACAGACAAAGTCACGAACCCTGGGATTTCACTGATGTGTGGTATATAAAACTAAAAACAACAAAAGAACAAGACAAACAAATAAACAAAAACTCATAGACACAGACAATAGTTTAATGTTTACCAGAGTATAAGGGGAGAAGGGGCATGCTAGATGGGGGTAAAAAGGATCAAATATATGGTGATGGAAGGAGAACTGACTCTGGGTGGTAAACACACAACATGATATATAGATGGTCTATTACAGAATTGTACACTTGAAACCTATATAACTTTACTAACCATTGTCACCACGATTAATTTAAATTAAAAAAAAACACACATTATATATATATATATATATATATATATATATATATATATATATATATATATATGTTTAGAGCATGAAAAAAATGTGTACGCATTTTTGTCACCCCCTGTATAATAGTAACATTTGTCTCAGTATTAATTAAACAATACAATGTATGCAAAATATTTGAGGCTTGTTAAATAGCATTTGCTAATAAGTGCTCATAGTTTTTGCTATTATTGTTATTGCTATGATTTTTACTACCATGTAAACTTCTCTGAGCTGTTATTTATCACATTACAAGCACAGTGAGAATGTAACTCAGGGTTAAATAAGACAGATTTCCTAAATATTCACCATTTTAATAGAATTTTAATAAAGAAAAATTCAGAGACTATAATAAACATCTGTTATCCACTATCTAGAATTAGCAAATGGTAATATATTGTCATGTGTTCTTTCAGTAATTTTTATGAAATAAATGAAACAATGTGTCATACTCTTTGTGCCACTGCCTCTCTATTGTTTCAGAATTAACCACAATTATGGTTTTGATATGTAACTTCCTGACTATGCATTCACATTTTTACTGAGTGTGTGTGGTGTATGTCTAAAGCCTTTTAAAGATCCTTGGAAATGAAATACTACAGTTATCCCTTGCAGATTTCGTTAGGTCATTGAACATTAGAGTTGCAATGTCAGTCCAAACTGAAAAAATAAAGGTCTAGTAGGAAACATAAAACTATTCTTTAATGACTTGAGTATAAAGAAGTATTATTTAAACATTATATTAAAAATACAAATAAAATGAAATATTGCTAAGTTAGGCTAAATCTAAAACAAAAGATTTTATACAACAGAATAAAGTTCAAAAATAAAGGTCAAACTAGAAGAAGATATTTGAAATACCTGTAGCAAACTGTGGTTTTGTATACAGAATACTCTCACAAATCAATTAAAAAAATAAATAATGCAATAGAAAAATGAGTGACAGGCGATTCTATCAGGTTTTGGTGATAAAGAGTTTAAACCTTCAGTTTGGAGTAGCTGATCTAACAGATGAGTAAACATTGCAATTAGGTCTCCATTGAGACCTGATATATTCAGACCCTCTGTGACAGCCAGTCCTTTGGGGAAGGGCCACGTTTCTTTAACATGTATATGTAGGTGAATCTCTAAGGACGTTAGCACCCATGCACCAGAGCTTAGTGAACTTTTATAAGTTATCATTACTAAAAATGTGTTATTGGATACATTATTGAAGAACAACATTCACAGAGGTTACGGTCCAGGAAGATAGGGTTATTTTGTTGTTTTGTTTTGTTTATTAAGTTGTTTTGTTTTGTTTCCCCACATGGAAAATGAAATCAGGAAAGATCTTATGCTTTTCAGAGAATTGTAACTTGAATCCCTGTCCTAGTACATAATGGTGATGGCATCTCCTCTAGGATGGTTGGTAGTAGGCAGTAAGGAGAAGAAAGAGGCAGTGTTAGGAAAAGATATAGGGATACTATAGAGAGAGGCTCTTACTATTTAGCTTTAATGCAGGCTCTCTGTAGAGAAAACATTTATTTGTTATCCCTTTCATTTTGAAATAACTATGGTTTTCACTTTAAACTCTCCCAGTCACAATGGCGGGTTGGTAAATTGTGTGTGTGTGGGGGCGGGGGGAATAACATAGATCACCTAATTTTTAAAAAGTCAAATTTTTAGGCAGAAAGCCTGCAATGCCCCAACCATCTCCTGCATTTTAAAGAATTAATGGAAGTAATGAATATTTTTTCTTTTTCAGTAAACCCATAGAATCTAAAAGACCATAAAATGGCCATCTAATTCGATAGGATACAGGCCATTGCAGCAGGTCTCAGGCTACCTTTGTACTTGTCCTAATGTCTACCAACCAACCAACATAAAAGTTCTTTCTTATGTTTAATTTTCCTCTTTCAAGACAAAATCATTTGGTTTCTTTCTGATTTTCGTAAAGTAGGAAAATAACTGGCTGTTATATTATCCTTTTAGTAATTCCTCTATAGTCTTTAATGTTATTGCATGCTGAGGTTTTGTTGTTGTTTTGTCAAGGATATACATGGAACAGGTCTCTAAAATTTAGTATATCCAATATATATGGCCCAGGCAATTAAACCATGTATGAGAACACAGTGAGGCTACAAAATGAGATACCAGGATGGCCTCTACTCACAAGTGCTGTCAAGATACCGTCAATCTTTTGGTAACATTTCTTGTTATCAAATCTTCAAAATAACAATATCATGTATCTGTTTAAAAAGGCTAACTGCTAAAAAGTCTCAGAACATACCCATAAAAATATTATGGCACAAAGAGAAATGTTGGAAACATTTAACTCAAGTGAACTTTGAATATGATATCTGTCTTGTCACATGGTGTTAGTTGTTAGAAGAGAAATAATTTTCAATGTATTTTGTTGAACTAAATTTCTTGAGATGGGCTGTAGAAAAATGAAATATTTCTTTTACTGAGGTGAAATCAGACTAAGGTTGTTGCATCAAGCAATCTGAGTAATATTTTATTTCTAAGGCAGAGACAATGAATGCTTAGATTCCTTAGAGTAAATAATATGCTTAGGTTTAAAGGATCCCTAAAAAGTTTGTCACAACAAATTAGTGGTGTTTCAAATGATTTTTTTTTACTAATATTTACTAATTTATGTCAAACTTGATTTTCAAAGGTCTCTAATCAGCTACTAGAGAAATTGATTTGCTTACTGCCTCAAGAAAAACAAATACCTTATCAACATCAGATGATTTTATCTGCTCTTAAGGTAGCAAAAACACCTCTCCATATTATGACATTAGAAGAGCATTCTGCTAAAAAGAATAGCCCTCTTCTAAAGGGTGATATATTATTTTAGCCCAGTTTCCATTGGAAATACATTTTGGAAATTACTCAGCCTCTCAGTGTTTATTTTTTTGGAAAAAGAAAACAAATCAAGGGTGGTGAATTCTTTGGCAACCACATACAAATCACAGGCTACCAGGACTACTCAAGAGCGGAGTTTATGCCTTCCTGGTGGCAAAGAGGCAGTGGAAGTCATACCTACACATTCCAAATAAATGGCCTTATGGCATCTAGTTCTCTGAAAATGTTTGGGCTGTGCTGGCAGAGTTCCCAACTTTGGAGAAGAGGACTCTGGCAATGAGAGATATTTAAATGCAGAGAATGTTCCTCTTGGATACATGTCTATTCAGGTCCTCTGCCCATTTTTAAAATTGGATTGTTTGTTCTTTTAGTGTTAAGTTGTATGAGTTCTGTATAAGTTTTGGATATTAACCCCTTGTCAGATGTATTATCGACAAATATCTTTTCCCACTCAGTAGGCTGTCTTTTCATTTTGATGATAGATTCCTTTGCTGTGCAAAACCTTTTTATTTTGATGTAGTCCCATTTGTTTATTCATTTCCTTTTATTTCCCTTGCCCGAGGAGATAGATCGGAAAAAATATCACTATCAGAGTTTACTGCCTATATTTTCTTCTAAGAGTTTTATGGTTTGGGATCTTAAATTTAAATCTTTAACCCATTCTGAGTTTATTCTTGTATGTGGTGTGAGCAGGTGATTCAGTTTCTTTTTTTTTTCCATGCATCTGTCCATTTTTCCCAATACCATTTATTGAAGACTATCTTTACCCCACTGTATGTTCTTGCCTCCTTTGTTATAGAGTAAATGACCATATAGGCATGGATTTATTTCTGGGCTCTCTATTCTGTTCCACTGATCTATGTGTCTGTTTTCATGCCAGTACCATGCTGTTTTGATTTCGATGGCGTTGTAGTATCGTTTGATGTCAGGTAGCATGATACCTACAATTTTGTTCTTCTTTCTCAAAATTGCTGTCACTATTTGAGGTCTTTTGTGGTTCCATATAAATTTTAAGATTATTTGTTCTAGTTCTGGGAAAAAATGCCATTAGTGTTTTGATAGGGATTGCATTGAATCTATAGATTGTTGTAGGTAGTATGAACATTTTATCGATGCTAATCTTCCTGTCCATGAGCACAGCATATGCTTCCATTTATTTGAATCTTCTTCAGTTTCTTCCTCCAGTGTCTTATAGTTCTCCGAGTACAGATTTTTTACCTCCTAGGTTAAATTTATTTATAGGTATTTTATTATGTTTGATGCAATTATAAATAGGTTGTTTTCTTAATTTCTCTTTCTGACAGTTCATTATCAGTGCATGAAACTGCAACCAATTTCTGAATATTAATTTTGTATCCTGCTCCATTACTAAGTTCATTTATTAGTTCTAATAGTTTTTGGTGAAATATTTTAGGCTTGCTATATATATATAGTGTCATGTAATCAGGAAATGATGACATTTTTCCAAAGAGGACATACACATATCCAATAGACATATGAAAAGGTGCTCAATGCCACTAATCAGAGAAATGCAAATGAAAACCACAATGAGATATCACCTTACACCTGTCAGGATGGCTATCATCAATAAATCAAAAAACAAGGGTTGTGTTGGCCAGGATGTGGAGAGAATGGAACCCTCATACACTGTTGGTGGGATTGCAAATTGGTGGAGCCACTATGGAGAATGGTTTGGAGGCTCCTCAAAAAATTGAAAATAGAACTACCTTATGACCCAACAATTCCACTCATGGGTATTTATCAGAGGAAAATTATCAGAAGAAATCCAAAACACTAATTCAAAAAGACATTGCACGCTTATGTTCACTGCAGCACTATTTACGATAGTAAAGATATGGAAGCAATCCAAGTGCCCATTAATAGATGATTGGGTAAAGAATAGGTGGTACATATACACAATGGAATATTACTTGGCTGTAAAAAAGAATGAAATCTTACCATTTGCGACAACATGGATGGACCTAGAAAGTAAGTATTGATATTATGCTAAGTGAAATAAGTCAGACTGAGAAAGACAAATACCACATTGTCTCACTTATATGTGGAATCTAAAGAACAAAATAAACAAAGAAACAAACCAAAAACAAACTCATAGCTACAGACTACAAACTGATGGTTGCCAGAGGGGAGGTGCGTCGGGGAACTGGGGAAAAAGGTGAAGGGATTAACAAATATAAATTGGTAGTTACAAAATAGTCACAGGGATGTAAAGTACAGCATAGAGAATATAGTCAATAATGTTCCAGCAACTATGTATAGTGCCAGGTGGGTACTAGACTAATTGGGGCATCCACCACATAAATTACATAAATGTCTAACCACTGTGCTGTGCACCTGAAACTAATATAAAATAATAGTGAATGTCAACTATAACTGAAAAATAAATAATTATAAGCAAATAAACATACAAATAGATAAATAAATTAATTAACTAATTAGTCAATGCAGAGATTGTTCAATTTGCTTCTTCTAGTTAAACATCTTTCAAAAGGGTTTGTACTATACATGTCTCAGCACCAACGAGCTGTGATTCATCAGAAAGGCTGTGTGAGAAGAAGCTGAGGTTTATTGCCACATCACACTAGGTTTGCCTATATTCATTAAAAGGAGAGTGACAGAATGTTAGTTAAAAATTACAGCTCCAGGAACTGTGCATAGTTTTTATATCTATATTATCTAAATAACTTTTGCTGTAAATCTATTATGTAGGGATTATTCTTCCAAAGTTGTAGAAGATAAATCTGAGAGATTAAGTAACTTTCCAAGTTTCCATAGTGACTGAATGGTACTATCTAGATTTGAACTCAGGGTGTGAAATTCTTGGTGGCAAGTTTTAAAGCTCTATGTTTCCTATAAACACAGATTGCTATGAAAGTTCAGAAGAAGGATGGGAATCAAAGTCTTGGTGGTCAGGGATATCTTCTCAAAGGAAGCAATATCAACATTCGAACATGATAAATCATAGCAGTTAAGGAACCAGAGAGAATGCAATGATTAAAAAAAAAATTGTGTAGAAAACAGCACCTGCTAAATTCTAGGGGTGAGTAAAACCATCGGGACTTATCAAGATTGTAAGCACTTCATCATAACTGGATGGCACTGGTAAGCTGAGCTGATCACAATAGGCCTTATGATACATGTTAAAGAATAGCTTGTTTGTTGTAAGAGGAACAGGGACTTATTAGCAATCAGGTTGGCAATATTAGAACCAATGCCCATCCACCATGCCCGAAGAAGGAAAAGAACTAGCAGCTCTATAAAGAACTACCATCCCTATAAATGTGCTTGGTACTGTGAAAGTGCAAGGAACATGAGAGGCATGTATTATATAAGTCAGTGATAGTGGCAGAGGCCAGAAGGCTTTTATATCAATGACTACAGTAGTCAACATTTGTTCAGATTGAACTGTTGGCCTTCCCAGATGCCTTGTAACACAGACATAGCAGGAAAGCAGTGGCAGGCAAGTGAAAAAGATGACCATTGACAGAAATCCCATTTGTGGGGCTGGCAAGGAGGCGGTAGCAGCATAGACATGGTAGATTCCAGGCTGTAGAAGGAATTGCTGTGTGTTGAGTGAGGTCAACATATTCGTATATTCAGGTTTACTGAACATGGAGATGAACTCTGATCACTTCGGGAAAACGCACTCTCAAGGACTGAATTATGTGCTTTAATATATTCTTGCATAGATAAATATGAAGATAACTTTCAAATTGTTTTTCCCATGGTTTCTCAAAAATATATATTTATATACACCTAGAGGAAAGGGATGAAGCCAGGTCTTTGAGTGATTGACATATGACCTCTTTCATCGTACCCTGACTCAACCCTCTTAGAATGATTTAAACACAGATCTATGAAAGGGGTTCTTGGAGAGATTAGCGCAGCTAGTGGGTTGAATAGTCTTCACATCAGGAATTGATCAAGAGGACGGGAATGTGTGAACATGTTTGGATTTTCACTGCCGTATTCCAAAAGTTTACACTATTAAATACTTGACCTTTAAATAATGTGGAAATTGGGCATAATTTATGTGGGTCATTGCCTTGTGGAAAATAATCCAATAGTTACTTCATGAAAGTTCACACACCTGTTACTTCTTTTCCTTTTCTCTCCTTTTCTGCAATGGAACTAGTATCACTTAATCTCTGATTTACATTAACAACCTTGAAACTAGTCCTTCTCACCTTCACTTTGCACTCAGAGTGTTTCCCAACAGAGATTTATCTTCTGATTCCACCAAATTGCACATAACACCCTATAGAACTTTTATTTAATTATTCCTCATGCTGGGCAAGATAACGTGCAAACACTTCAGTGTGACATAAACAGGTCTAAGCTATGATCTCTACCTATTTATCTCCCATCACTCTTCCAAACGAAAACTCTGCTCTAGCAAAACTGTTCATGTTTTGCTTCTCTGTGTGTATAATTAGTAGAGCAGAGGTAGCCCTCTGTAGTCATTACAGTCATAGCCTTCTTCTAAGCTGTGTCCTCTTGTCAACATCATCCAAAAATGTTTGACCCATTACTTTGTCATGGTTTGGACCACCTATGAGGCAGTATATCAGGTGCTTAAGAGAAAGAACCCACAGTAGATTCAAAATCTGCCTTTTTTCCTGAGTACTAATGTGAACTTGACCAACTTTTGCAAGCTCTGTGACTACTTTTTTCAACTGGAACATAATGATTATCATGGTATTTACTTCACTGTGTCATTATGAAGCTTAAAGCATTTGTTATACTCATATGTAAAGAGCTGACAGATAGTAAGTGAAGCATAAATGTTAGCTATTATTATTACATATATTAGAACAACTCTGAAGTATTGCCTGCTTCTCAAAGTGCCA
This sequence comes from Rhinolophus ferrumequinum, assembly GCF_004115265.2. Lineage (NCBI taxonomy): Eukaryota > Metazoa > Chordata > Mammalia > Chiroptera > Rhinolophidae > Rhinolophus > Rhinolophus ferrumequinum. The sequence goes on along the minus strand of NC_046294.1, from coordinate 74,315,434 downwards.
GAGAGCCAAAGTACATTTTTTTATGTAGGTTGAAGTAGAACAATTTCATTTAAGGATCGAAATCAGCCTCCATCAAAAGTTCTTTTGAGTCTTGAACAGACTTGAGTCTGGGACTTTAAGAAGCACTATGAAGGGTTCAAAGGAAAAATACGAGATTGGGTCTGCTAGTATTTTAACAGGTTTGGTTCTCTTTCAGGAGGTTCTAAGGCATATGTGGCCGCCCAACTCCCTCAAGCTAAACACAATACTATTAAAGTCATAGTAGAGCTGAGAGACCCTAGGGCTCATATTTGCTAACACCCAGATGCTTGGTGTGAATGAGTGTGAATCAGAAAAAGCTAAACACCTAAAGTGCTTCATCATGGTCTGATCATTATTCAAAGATTTTAGTTTACCCTAAATACCACCATGTTGAATATACTAATTTAAGTTGTAACAGTTTATTCCCCCAGGTATTTTTTCAAACTTCTATGTATAGAATCTTGGTCTTTCTGTCTCTCTGTCACTTTCTCTATCTTTATAAAGAAAAAAAAAACATTTTTATTTAGCAGAATACCGTAGACTGTCTTAGAACATCATACAAGTGACTACCTTTTAGGGACAAAAATATGGTGTAAAAGTGTTCATTGAAGCTGCTATAACTTGCTTCAATTCTTTACAAGAATTCTATAAGAGAATAACTGAATGGCTGTAAGAAAACTTTCAATAAAAAAAAAAAATCCCATTTCATTTTTATGTAATGCTATCCTCTTAGAAAGAGGAAGCAATGCTCCTCTTTTTCTCTGCTCCCCTTCTTATTTCCTTTAAAAGGAGGGGTCCAGAAAAAAGGACTTCACAGAACCATGTGGAGTTCTCTCATCCGTTAATTGAGGTCAAAGGTATTGACATGCTCTCAGTTTCTAGCAGTAGAGCCTTACCAAGAGTAACATATGTAAGGCCGTGTTGAAAAACAAAAGCTCCACCAGTACCATTTTCTTCTTTGTCAGCTCACTCCTGGATCCTGTCAAGTCTCTGTTCACTATGGAAGGTGTGAGATTCAAACTTTGAGTGAGATCTTAGGGAAGAATGGCCTAAAAACGCACTTTTATTACTGGCTCTAACCATTTGCAGTTTAGGCAAAAGGAAATCTCCAAATAGTTTATCCCAACTCATTAGAGACCCTCCTTGTGAGCAGAACTGATAGCTTAGCAGGATAAGCTACAGCCCCAGCAGCAGCAGCTGGTCTCCATGCCCTACATCTCTCCCTTCCACCATCAATTGTATCTAGTGCATGGATGTTAATACAGAGGGTGCCAAAAGATGATACACATTTTAAGAAATGAAAACTGTATTAAAATTGTAATACTCAATATATACTGATAACAAAAGATGAATACAAGTCACGTTTGACTTCTGCAATTACAAGAGGTGCTCAAAGTGGTTACCATCAGCGTCCAGACACTTCTGATTACAGCGAACTATTGCTTGAGCATAGATGACATCTCTTAAAATGTGTGTAGATTTTTATGGCACCCCCATTATATTTAGAGAATGGGTGAAGAGTAGAAGAATAGAAGCTGGAAATCAGTTTCCTGTCAAATACTGCATTCTTAACCTCATCCATATAGCTTTTTTCTTAGAGTTTATGTGAGTTTATTCCAAATAGTCTCCTCTAATTCACAATTCCAATGTGTCTCTATTGAAAACAAACAAACTTTGAAGGTTATCTAACAGTCTCCTTAGTAAAGCATTTGCCTTTTGAATCAAATGAGCTGACGTACACAAAATGGGCCCTTCACTGTTTTTAGAACTGTCAGTTATACAGAACTCCTCACTTACAAGTCATTCTAAGTGACTTTTGCTTCACCTTTCGTTGAGGCTCTTATCACATAGATGCTGGTGCTATCAGCTGGGCTATTATGGGGATAACACATTGAAGTTGTAATAATTTCTAGATCCCATTTTCAAAAGAAATGCATTCAGTCAAGTATGTGTTAGACGTTTTCTTTCACATAAAACGTCTCAATCTAAAAACTCTTTTACTTTATCTTCTTACTCTCCCTCCAGCCCTTGCACATCCCTGGGCATAATATTTCATAACTATTATAACTGAAGGGAGATTGTATTTTCTTTATGATATAATAAAAGCAAACTGTGTGTCTGTGATCAAACAGAAACAGAGGCTTTCAGTCTGAGAGAAATTAAGTTGTGATAGGCTTTAGTAGGCTTCATGGCTAGAAATATTTGGGGCTATTATAGAGAAAAGCTTATTTTCCAAGTGTTGCAATTAGTAAATGGGTGTGAACAATGAAAGACTTCATGATAGTGTGCAAAGTGAAGCTGGCCAAGTAAAAACGTTGAAGAGACATTCATGTGATCCATTGCACTCTGTGGACTCAGCATTCTTTTGCAGCTCTGCTCGCTGCTTAGCTAGATATTGCATTCCACATCCTCAGCTTCTGAGTTCCTCTGCTTACATTTCTGACTCTTGAGTCTTTCCAGATCCTCCCCCTGCCACTCCTTTTCAGTTCAGCAAACCCCACTCACACACAGCACGTTGACATTCTGCTGACTACTATAGAGAACATAAATAACTTATGAAACTGCTCTTGAAATGTGCATGGTCTTCTAGGGCAGGCAAGCATTAACCAAGTGAACCAATCAGAAAAGTGTTAAATCTAATAGAATCAAGAGGCAAGATTCATTGACTATAAATAAAATGTTCAAGGAAGAATCAAGTGATGTCATCGTTGGCTGGTAATTTTCAAAAGCCTTCTCCAAGTTACTGAATCCAGCAATATAAAGAGAGAGAGAGAGCCTGCCTGAGTCTTTGGTGTGTCACAAACATCAAGTCGCATCCTGGATCAAGGTCAATCTTATATTAAAAAAATATACTTGAATCAGGATGAAGGAAGAGCCGAGCAAAGATGTAGACACAACCGTAAACCCACATATGCAGAAGAGGTGCATTTGAAGGCACTATTTCCTGTAGAGAATGGCAGTAAATAAGATCAGACTGATTTCCACACAAGTGTTTTCTAAAGACCACCAATCTTGAAACATGTCATATTGCATATCCCTCCTACAAATTCACTTACACAGTAGCATATTAAAGGAGCTGAAGCCCTAAGTAAATCAAGCTGCTCACTTTTGTTCCACCCATTTCCCAAATTTCCCAATTTTTCTGACCACAGACCATAGTAAACCTTATTATATAATTTTTTATAGGACACACACATTAGGAAATGTAGACCTATATATACCAAGTATAATACAAGAGACCTAGAATGCCACTGTAGCGTTTGAATTTAGCAAGAAAAGATATTGAGCAGGACATTAAGGTAATACAGTTTACATATTAAGAAAGCACTTTGAGATGAACTAGAGGAAACAAAAATCTTGAAAATCAGAAGATGCTACTGGAATAACGGCAAAAATCACTTATTTAGGGGTAAACAATTGGATTAGGATGGTGGCTTTAAACATAGAAAAGAAGATAGAAACACTGGAGATGTGAGCAAAATAAATGGTTTCAAAATAATAAAAATAGCAAAAGCAAGATCACTGCAAAGAAAGAAAGAGGCCATAAAAAAAAGTGATATGAAACTAACCCAGTGGGAGTGCTGTCCTTGTACATGTAACGAAAACCAGGTTAGAATAAATGTGATGAGGCACATGGAAAACACACTCAAGTCATAAGAACACAATGACTCCAAATAATGAGCCAGGTTTTATTGTTGTTTTGTTTCCCTGTATGAATCCTAATGTTCAGTCTTATTATTTTGCAAGTAAACACAATATATCCCCAAAGAAGTAAGGTGATTAAAATAATGTTATAATTTTAAGGAAAAAAAATCTTCTACAAATGTGGCTTTACATTATCTCACTGTATCAGAATTACCTGAGGTGCATATTAAAAATACAAATTCATGTCCAGGGACGGAAGAATATGTAATTTAATTACTACTATAGTTGATTTTTAAGCACCCAAAAGTTGAGAAGAGCAGGATCATCAAAGTTAGCATACATGAAACAGTACTTATTTCCTGTGGCATTTCATGTGAGAATGTGCCTGGCCGACCTCCAACAGCAGGGGGCGTATGTGAGCAACAGTCCCAAAGCTGTTTTAAGTTTCCGAAATTGGTCCTGCTTTGGTTTTGAGGCCACACCTCCTCTTGAGCTGTTCCTTGCCAAGGAACACTACTGCCAGGACACTAAGGCAGACCCAACCTTGGGAGAAACAGGGCTCCTCTGAGGGCCAATTTTGCTTTGACGACCCCAGCAATGGCTTTGCCAAATCTTCCTTACAAGACCTGGCAGTCTAGCAACTTCCATCCATCCTTTCCTCTCTTTCTCCTTCATTCAGGTCTTCTGGCATCACAGTCTGATGGCTCTCTTAGTCTTCCTGTCAATTTTCCTCATGCACATCTTTTCCCACATGTAGTCCTTGCATACTTAATTTCTCCTGGTGTCTCCTTCTTTGAAGATCTAAACTAACACCCTTCTTTGTGGTTTGAATAAACTACGATGAACTTAGTTTTCCTGTTTGCTAATGACACCTGGTACATGTTTTCATAATACAAACTGTTAGGTTGCTTTAAGCTCAGTGATGTCGAATACACAGTATAATTTTCTAGTAATAATAAAAACACTTTATTGCATGTTTATAATTAGCCAGGCAGTATGCTAAGTACTTTACATCCATTATTACAATTAGAGGTGTGCTGGTAAACAGCCTTTAACAAAAAACAGCTTTTAAAATAGCATTTGCCAATTTTTTGTGGCATAAATACTTCCACTATGGCCAATTTCAAGCTATTAAAAGGATTAACAACTAAGTGGCATAATTTTTGAATATTTAACATTTGGCTCTAAAAAGTTGGTGGGGCCTGTTTGAGCACACAAAATTAGTCTACAGTTCCCTTTATAAATTTTGAGGTAGGTTTTTAATCCCAGTTCTACTGTTGAAGACACTCAACAATTAGAGAAATTAGATAATTTGCCCAAATCATAGGTTTGGGATTTGTACCAACATCTGAAACGCCATTTAATCTAACCACTACCTACGTTTACCTAGGGCTCTTTCTATTGCAAATCATAGCTAGTTTAAGCCAAACAAAAGAGGAGGAGGGCTGAGTGAAAAAACTCAGATATGTCTCACTGAGCACAAGATCAGTTTAGCTAAGCGTCAATAAGTTATTGAGGCCCGGGACTTTGAAAGCTATCCTGGTTCTCCTCACTGCCTCAGGATTCCTTTCTGTTCCTGCTTGACTTCTCTATGACCAAATCAGCATGCACTGCTTCTTTGGTTCACTTGGCAGGTATAAAGGGGGTCCCAAGCTTGTAAGATGTTTTATAAACAAAATTACGCAAAGAGACTGTTTCTCTCCTTCTCTCTCTCTCCTCTCTCTCTCTCTCTCTCTCTCTCTCTCTCCCTCTCTCTCCCTCCCCCTCCCCCTCCCCCCCTCTCTCTCTCATTCCCTCGAAGTCCCAGAGTCCCTAGGAAGGGACTCTGACTCACCCAGCTTTGGTCATGGTTCCACCATGGGCCAATTGACTGCATTCTGTCTTTAAGTGATGGAAGAAATAAAAGAAGAAAGGTTGTAAACTGATAGATGCTCCAACTGGAGGGCTACTGCATTATTTCACATAGCAAAAGAAAGTTATCATAAATTTGCAATGTATATTCATATGTTTATTTCCATAATATATTATTGTTTTTTTATAAATACAAATACCAAGGCACAATGGGTTATTAATGTTTAATTTATCACTCTTAGATTACTCTTGTTTTTTATAATTCTTGACAAAATCAAAGTCACTATAATCCCTTTATTCTTAGTTATACCTAATTTTGAGGGTGAATACAGAGCCTCCAGGCTTAGACCTTTTGAGCCAGCCATCATGAATTTCAAATCCCCTGATGCATAAAATATATTATACATGTATTTAGTTCAAGGCTTTGATTTATACTGACTGCCATTTTTTGGTAGAATCCAAGTAATTGCAGTTTATCAAACAAAATCCCAATTGTTCTTCCTTATTCACTACTGGGGAGGAGATGATGGGGTAGGTAGACCACAAAACAGGAAATGGGCTGCTGTAACTGAGTTCTTTCTTTCCTGGATTTTTTTCATGTCTCCATATGTCTGCTCTTCTCAGCTAGCCCTCATGTATTTAATCCTATGTAAAAGAAATTGTATCTTTCCATAGAAGAGAGGGCATTTTAGTGTATATTTAAATAGACAATAACAAAACTGTAAAACAAAGATAATAATGTCATTTGTACACAAGAAGGATATACATAAACAAAACCTAAGCTGATGAGTTTCTTAAGTTTGTAATATAATGAACACCACCAGCATTTAATGAAAAGTCTCAGGATTTTTAAGAATTGGAGAAAGTTGGTTATGGAGTTCAAATGCAAAAGTAATCTTGTAAAACGACTTTTTTTCTTTAGACTATTCCTGGCTATAGATGAGGGACTAGTTTTATCAGATATTTAAGTAAGTACTAAAGCTACAATAATAAAAGCAGTGTGCTACAAGCCAGGAATAGATTATCACCAATGGAGCAGAATTGACAGTCCAGAAATAGATCCAGAATCATACAAAGACTAACTATATGATAAAACTGGCACTTAAAATCTATGGAGAAAGATAGATTATTCAACAAATCATTTTGTGACAATTAGCCATTTCAAAAAAAAAAAAAATAATGATGAATGCCTACTCTGTCTTAAGATCAAAATATAGTCCAGAGGAAAAAATACTTTTTAAAAAAGCCCCAAAAGAAACATTTACATTTTAAAAATAATCTTGGAAAGGGCAAATGCTTTTTTAAGACAGAAAATAAATCCCAGAAGATATAAAGCTTAGAAACACGGCTTCTTTAAATTTTTTAAAAAACAAATGTCTGTTTGACAAGAAATCAACAATAAAATAAAGGGACAGGGAGAGAGGGTTAGGTTTCTTTCACTTCCTGACTTGACTGACAAATGCTCCCACATGTAATGCTATGGCAAGTCCAAACAGTTTGAGCACATAAGTGAACACACTGGGTTCTCTCTCGCCTCTGAATTGCACAGTGGATGCCATTTGTGACACTCTTTTCTGGGGTTGGACTGATCAAGGGGAGAGGTCTGACAAGTGAACTGAGCTAGTAACCTGGAGTTCCTCACCTGGATGAAATAGCGGCAATCTTACCATTGCCTGGATTTGTGCAGTTTCCACTAGCCTTTGTCCTCAGGGCTCCCTCCCTAAAGTATTTTATTGTTGTTATAAACTTGATATTTCAGGTAATTTTCTTTTCTAGAACTCTCTTATAGCCCTCCCTGCACCATTCACAACATATGCTTAAAATGTTTGCTTATTCTTTTTATCTCAATATCTTAGCAATTTATAAAAGTGAACTGTTATAGAATTCTAAAACAAATAAATTTGTACTTTATAATTTTCATACCCAATAAGCCATCTTATGCTTATAAATAATATATTCACATATATTTTAAACTGGAATAGAAATTATAACAATTTTTTGTGAGTAGACCAGTAGGCTAAGAGATCCAGTGGGGGAGGTGATAATTTATTGCCAAATCTTCTATCATATAAAAGACTATTTTGGGCAATATCTCTTATCTTCAGTCTCTCATACGAATGGATATAATAATAATATCTTAAAACCTAGTTGGTTTTATGAGTATTAAATACTATAATACTCGTATAGGTTAGACAACTTAGCAGTGTTTAGCATATAAGAAACTCTAAGTAAATGCTAAATATTGGTTGGTTGTGAATTATTATCAACATTTTTCAATCAAAATTACTCAGTCACCAAAAACATATTAGTGTAGAGTATTTATATCTGTGAAGAGGTGCTATGGTGAGACCCATCGTATACAAAAATACTTTTCAAATTCTTTACCCACTACACGAATGGGTGATCATGGTCTCTTGCTTTAATTCTCAGAAGATAGCTTTAATTTAATCATCTATATTTTCATCAGGTTAAAATAGATTGCCTTTTCTTGGAAGGATCTGAAAACAATAGCACTTCTAAATTGACAATTAAAGTATCGATATATGACAGTTCTTTGTAATTTGTCTTAAAAATGCACTAATGCCTTTTTGTCTTGACATCATTAAATAGTTTCGTTTAATTAAAAATGGTTTGATTTATATTCCTTAAGGGTGAATAATCATTAACTTGCTATGGCTGTTGACAGATTTCCAAATGCACGATATCCCATTTCAATAGGCATATTGTACAGACAACTGAAGATAACTTCTATTAATACAGAAATTCAAGTTTCTTGGTTTGATTCAGGAAAAGAAGTTTAAAGCACAACTCTACATGCAGTTCAACTTTTCCCAGGCCCCTCTTTTTCACATCTGTCTCTTGTCATGAACTTCTTCACTTTCTCAACTTTCATGAATCAGCTTGATTGTTTTTTTAACATTCTATTTTTTTTTTTTAATTTACTGGGGTGACAATTGTTAGTAAAATTACATAGATTTCAGGTGTACAATTCTGTATTACATCATCTGTAAATCCCATTGTGTGTTCACCACCCGGAGTCAGTTCTCCTTCCATCACCATATATTTGATCCCTCTTACCCTCATCTCCCACCCCCCAACACCCTTACCCTCTGGAAACCACTAAATTATTGTCTGTGTCTTGAGTTTTTGTTTCTCATTTGTTTGTCTTGTTCTTTTGTTGTTTTCGGTTTATATACCACATATCAGTGAAATCATATGGTTCTCTGCTTTTTCTGTCTGACTATTTCGCTTAGCATTATACTCTCAAGATCCACCCATGTTGTCACAAATGTTCCTATATCATCTTTTCTTACTGCCGAATAGTATTCCATTGTGTATACATACCACAACTTCTTTATGCATTCACCTATCGAAGGACGTTTTGGTTGTTTCCATGTCTTGGCCACCGTAAACAAAGCTGCAATGAACTTTGGAGCACACGTGTCTTTATGGACAAATGTTTTCAGATTTTTTGGGTAGATACCCAGGAGAGGGATTGCTGGGTCATATGGTAATTCTATTCGTAATTTTTTGAGGAACCTCCACACTGCCTTACATAGCGGCTGCACCAGTCTGCATTCCCACCAACAGTGTACGAAGGTTCCTTTTTCTCCACAGCCTCTCCAACACTTGTTACTATTTGTCTTGTTGATGACAGCCATTCTGACTGGGGTGAGGTGATATCTCATTGTGGTTTTTATTTGCATTTCTCTGATGATTAGTGATGTTGAGCATTTTTTCATATGTCTATTTGCCATTTGTATGTCCTCTTTGGAGAAATGTCTCTTCAGGTCCTCTGCCCATGTTTCAAAACAGAGGTGGCACAAGGAATTCCATGATAATATAGCTACGTCCCTTATCCTTTTCCCCAAAGGAATCATTGGAATCTTGAGAGAGATTTCTCAGGTTGAATATCATAAATTATTACTAGTATTTGTCATTGAATTTAATTCTTACATAGCTTGTAGAGTCCTGAGCAAAAATAGTTTAAGTATTTGAGGTAAATTTTAGGGGAATTTCAGCCTTCTTTTGTCCACCTGTTTGTTCTCTTCCTGAAATTATGGCTTTTACATATCCCATGTCTGTTTCTGTTCACAACCTGATGTGGAAAATTAGTCAATACATTTCCTCATCTGCATTGATTACATAAATTGCTGGCCTAGTGAAAAGTGAAAATGAAAGGCCAATTGTTCCAAAAGCAGGAAAAAAAGTATAGTTACAAGGCATTAACATGTAAAACTTTTTCCTTTCTTCTTCAGTCTCTCTCTAGACCTGACATGGTGTTTTTTTATTTGTTATTTAATGTCTTAAGTAAAGAACAAGTATTTTAAATTATTATCATGAATTTAATTGTGATCTTCATACTGTTCAATGACAGTTTTAATTACAAATATGCCATGTTTTAAAATTCCAGTTTAGAAAAATTTAACTCCTATATAGAATCACTGAAATTGCACACGTTGTATTTGTAGCTTCCAAATACATATGTATTTCACTTTTGAAAGAATAGTGAAAACAATGCACTCAACTATCTCATCTGGTTTCTTATTGAGATATAGTTGACAAACAGTGCCTTATAAGTTTAAGGTGATTTACATATACAATATTGTGAGATGATTACCATACTAAGTTAACATCTACTGTCTTGCATAGATACAAAAAAAAAAAAAAGACGAAAATGTTTTTTTCCTTGTGATGAGCACTTTTAGGATTTGCTCTCTTAGTAACTTTCAAATATACCATATACCAGTGTTAACTATAGTCATTATGTTATGCATTACAATTATATCCCCAGTACTTATTCATCTTATAACTGAAAGTTTGTACCTTTTGACCATCTTCATTCTATCCAACCCACCCATTCTTGACACCCCCCTAGCCCCTTCTCCCACCTCTGGTAACCACAAATCTTATCTATTTTGCTATGAGTTTGGTTGAATTTTTTTTTGTGTGTGGAAGGGTTGCGTGTTAGATTCCACATATAAAAAATCATATAGTCTTCATCTTTCTCTGTTTGACTTATTTCTTTTAGCATAAAGCCCTCAAGTTTCATCCATGTTGTCACATATGGCAGGATTTCTCTCTTTTTATGGCTGAGTAATATTTCATTATAGTCCACATCTTTTGTATCCATTCATCTGCTGACAGACAATTAGGTTGTTTCCATTTATTGCCCATTGTGGATTATGCAGCTATTAACATGCGGTGCAGGTATTTCTTGGACATAGTGTTTTCATTTGCTTCAGCTATTTCCCCAGAAGTGGAATTGTTGGATCATGTGGTAGTTTTATTTTTAACTTTTTAGAGAACCTGCTTACTGTTTTCCATAGTGGCTTTACCAATTTACATTCCCACTAATTATGCACAAGAGTTCTATTTTCTTTACATCCTCACCAACACTTGTTATCTCTTGTCTTTTTCATGTTAGCTGTTCTAACAGATGTGAGGTGCTATTTCATTACAGTTTTGATTTGCATTTCTTTAATGACTTTTTTTTAAATTTATTGGGATGACAATTGTTAGTAAAATCACATAGATTTCAGGTGTACAATTCTGTATTACATCATCTATACATTCCATTGTGTGTTCACCACCCAGAGTCAGTTCTCCTTCCATCACCTCTTTAATGATTTTTGATGCTGAACATCTTTTTATGTGCCTATTGGCCATTTGTATATCTTCTTAGGAATAAAAAGGTCTAATAAGGTCCTTTGCCCATTTTTAAATTGGATTATTTGTTTTATTCCTATTGAGTTGTATAAGTTCTTTGTATATTTTGGATATTAACCTGTTATCAAATATATGATTTGCAAATATATACATTTTTTCTATTCTGTAGGCTGTCTTTTCATTTTGTTGATTGCTTCTTTTTATCTATTTCAAATCTGTTTTTATTTCACACATATTCTACCAATATCCTACCTTCAGCTTACTGATGAGTAAGGACCAACAAAAAGGCACAAAAACTATTGGTTGTTCTACCTTTACCTTTCCTTCTTTATTTTCATTTTCAGCATAAGTGATTAACTAATATAGAGAAGTAACATAATTAAGAAAGGGTATGGTATGGTACTGTACTCATTCAAATTATATGATTGCCTTCTTTCCAAATCGAAAGCAAGTTCTTGTTCCAATGAAAAGTATTTCCTCTGGGGGCTCTCAGTGCCTCCACTTACTCAGTCATGAACATAACATGCTTAATTTGTGCTCCCTTTGAGTCTCTTTAAACTTTCAGAAACCCAGGCCCCACAGGAATTTGGTGATTATATGGCATTTCCAATGTTATATGTGAATGAGGTGTCAAGGAACAGCAGACACATATATTGTACATGTCTCCTCTGCTCATACACATTCTCCATTGTCCCATTGGACTTCACTTACAGAACACAAGTTGAGAGATATTGTTGAGAATTTCAAAACACTGGTGGCAGAATATTAAACCAAGCACGGAATCCTGAATGCAAGGTCCCATGTGACTACACAGGTTACTTACCCATGAAGCCAGAGCTTGTCCCTTATTCATTTATCATGATTTAGCTCAAATGTTAAAACCCTAGGAATCCCCAGAATTACTTTTTTCTTTATTTTCGTATTAACACATACATAGTACTATAAGAGCATTAGCACCTTCTATTTTAGCTAGTATTTTACTTATTTGCTGCTTCATCCTTGAATTAGATTGTTAGCTATTCATCTTTGTATCCTAATGTATCTTTGTATCCTATAGGACATCAGAGAATTTTTTTTGCATATTGTAGATACTTATTGAATGAATAGATAACCATAGGGATGAAAGAATTTATGAAGTTTCAAAGTAAATAAAACATGACCTTAATTAGAGTATATTAATTCTAATAGTAAAATAAAAATTTTTCAGCTGACTTTAAGTCATATCAAGGTGGTATCAAATGTATTTATGGAGTGCTTCTACTGTGCTAAAATACTGTATGAAAGTGGTGTCTCGTTAAATCATCAGAAGGCAACATAAGAGCTACCATTTACTGGTTGTGCACTATGAGCCCATGGTCTTTTCTTGGCACTTGAAAGCATTATCTTGATCAGTTTTCATAACAATCGTTTAAAATACGTGTAATAACCCCATTTTCTGATGAAACTAAGGGTGACTCATAGAAAGTGACTTGTCCAAAGTAACACAGATACAAAGAGACAACATTTGCACTGAAACTGATCCCAAGCCTAATAGGCATTTCACAAATGCCAGTGGTTCCACAATACCTCATTATTATCTGAATAAATTTTTCAGAAAAAAAAAAATAAATAAATAAATGGAATGTACTCTGCTTTTTTCTTTTAATTTCTTTTTTTCTTTTCTTTTCTATTTCTTTCTTAAATAAGAGAGATGTGAACCCTTTTGCTACATAACTCATTACTGAGTTTTGACCCAGTGGGACAAAGACAGTCCTGGAGTTGCCCTGGCCTGGTCTGGCATGGAATGTATTCTCTTAACCTTTTCGCTAAATGTTACTCTTTCTTTGCAGCCCAGCTCAAGTCTTCCTCTCCATAAAGCTTTTCATAAGAATTACCCTAATGATCCCTTTTTCCCTCTGACTCACATTGTAGTTTAGCCTGAATTTCAGAAGGCACACGACCCTTGATTCCTTTATTAATTCATACATACTTTTTGAGTACCTATTATATGCTGGATGCTGTTCCTTGTGCTTGGAAGACATCAGTCAACAAATAGGTAAAAAATCCTTACCCTGAGGAGCTTATATTCCAGAAAGCATGTCGAGCTTCTATTTTTTTTTTTTTCTTGTTCTCTAATTGCTATGTGTCGTGTTTGACACAAGGAGCTATACTTCTCTAGATTTCAAGTTCCTTTAAAGAAGTACAGTTTTTTAAAGATACATTGTTTGAATTTTAACACAGTACTGACCATATTTGGTTGAGTAACTGGACTTTTGTTAACAGGATATTATACAGATGTTGATGGGGAAGGCTAATTTTAGATATTGCATTTATTCACATAATAATAATCATTAGTAGTAACTATTTTTACAGTTAAATAAATTAGAACTTTGAGACTTACACTGGATATGTTTTTATTTAATTCTCACAACAGTCCAATGAAAAAAATCTTACTCCCAATTTACAGATTAGGCTTTTGGAGGCTTATTTAGTTGTCTCAGGTTATACATTTTTTTAAATGGCAGAACTGGGATGAAAACCCAAGTATTTCTAAATCCAGAAGGCATGTTGTTTACCAAAATACTAAAATTACAGCCGTACTAGGAAGAAACCAATTTGACTAGGATAGGAGCTGAAGCCAATTGTATTCATCTCAAACATGCATTCATTAGCTAGCTGGGCATCAGACAATGGCTCAGTTTAATTAGAAACTTTATGGAAGATACCACAGTTTTAATGACCCTTGCTCTGGATGGTAGATGCATCCTAAATTAGCTAGAGAAATAGATACTCATATGCATATCACCATAAAAAACGTTCAGTGAAAAGGCTCTTCATATAACCTATTCTTTGTCTATTTAAAATGCATTCAATAGCCTGAACGCCAGGCTCCCAGTATGTTGTTTTAAATCCCACAGATGCGGTATACATGAAATGTTGCAATACTGAAAGAATGTAGTATTCAACAATAGTTGCAGTGATACATGCCTGTGCATTGTCACTTTCACGATGTTTCTGAATGTTGAAAATTTTCAAAGTTAGTCTTCAGCTGAAAGGAAACTTGACAATGGCATAGAGAGAGAGAGGCAGTGTGGTGTTTGGAAATACGTAAGCTGGGAGCCAGTTTTCTGTACCTAGATACAAATCTAATCTCAGCTACTTTTAGCTATATGACTTTGGCTGAGTGGCATGTTTTCTGAAACTCATGATACTGTCAGTAAAATGGAAATAATAATCATGATCATAATAAGATCAGAAACCATTTGTGAAAAGTACTCGGGACATAATAGGTGCTCAACAAATAGCGGCCAATTATATGTCTGTCCTAACTCGCTCATTCTGTCTGGAAACCCATCCACTTTTCTGACTGAGAAACTTGTTTTCATTCTTCACAGCCCAATGGCAATATCTTCTCCCCTTTGAATCCAGGACCTAGTCTCTCAGAGAGAATTCGATGCTTGTTCTGCCTCTGTTTGCTAGTATCACTTTCCACCTGCCTTGTTAATAGTCTGTGCCACACCGTTATTCATGTGTGCCCACGTTTCCCGTCATTCTCACTAGACGGTCAGCTCTTGAGGGCGAAAACTGTCTGGTTCATATTTCTATCTACAACTCAGGTGGCCCTAATAAGATTTCTCCGGAAAGTTTGGACAAATGAGAAACCTGATACCTAAAGGCAGAGAATAGGTTCAGGAGTTACTCAGAGGTGGCAGTAGAAAATCTATCTTGTGTCTTCCAATCTTCTGCTGTATTCACTGTCAGAAAACATTACCTCTGGTAAATATCCAAAGAACAAATTATAGTTAGGAAAGAAAATGCAAATAAACAAAATTTTATGTTCTGTTTCTTGGTGATCATTTTACTCCTGGGTTTTAGTTACAAGTCTTTGGAGGATAATAAATATTTCAGAGCAGCTAGTGGTCAAATGTCAGGTTATTGCTCCAAGGTTGCTACAAGGTTGTCACTAGATCTGTGGAGTTCTTACTTTGTCAATTAATGTCATGTGCTATATACTAATGCCACACTATGACAGTGATGTTGTGTCTAAAACCAGACAACAGCCTAAACCCTGGAACAAGAGGTTATTCTGAGTCGATTCCTGAATTTTAACTGGAATAATGATAGGCTACTTTAGTGAAATTCTGAAGCTCTGGGAAGTCACAGGATCATCAAGCTAGAAGCAATCGTAAGATCATCTAGACAAATATTGTCATTTTTATATCTGAGAACACTGTGATGTGCAATAGCTGAGATGTTCAATAACTTACCTAAGAGCAAATAATGTTAGATACTGTGTCAGATCCGGCTTCCACTGACAAGTATTTACTCTGTTGATTGTTTCTAATCACTATGCACTTTATTAACTAAAACCATTATTCTACCTAAAGCTGATTCTTATTACACATACCATTTAATGTGTCCTTTATAAGGACCCTCAGATGTGGGATAGCGTTTTCATTAACAGTAGATAAAGAGAGGAATGATGAGGGTCTGCAACTTTAACTTTGTCAGAGAAATTAACTGGTAGAGGCAATGCACGAAGCCCATGCTCGATTTTTTGAACAGTACTTTTTTCACCATATCTCAATTCCTTACTCAGACTAACCAAAACTAATAGGGTTTTTTTTTGTTGTTGTTACTGTAGGTTAGTTTCTTTATTTTTCAACTTTATTTTTTAAGAAATGTTTTAGGTTCACAGCAAATTTGAACAGAAGGTACAGAGATTTCTCATACAACCCCTATCTCTGCACACACACTTTCCCAAAAATCAACTTCCTGCACCAGAGGCATACTTCTGTTAGAATTGATGAGCTAACACATCATAATCACCAAAAGTCTATAATTTACATTAGGGTTCATTCTTGGTGTTTTACATTCTGTGGGTTTTGACAAATATATAATGGCATGTACCCATCACTGTAGTATTACACAGAGTAGTTTCATTGCCATAAAATTCCTGCGTTCACCTATTCATTCCTTCCCCCATCACAACACCTGGCAATCACTCATCATTTGCTATCTTCAAGGGTTTGTCTTTTCTAGAACCTCATGTAATTGAAATCATACCAGATGCTGTATTTTCAGAGTGGTTTCTTTCTCTTATTAATATGCATTTAAGTTTTCTTTTTTCTTTTTTTTTTTTTATGGCTTGAGAGCTTTTTTCTTTTTGGTGCTGGATTATATTCCATTGTCTGGATGCACTACAGTTTATTTATCCATTCCTCAACTAGAGAACATACTGATGGCATCCATATTTTGGCCTTATGAATAACGCTGCAATAAACATCATGTGCAGGTTTCTGTGTGGACATGGTTTTTAATTCATTTGGGTAAATACCAAGAAATGCTATTGCTGGATCATATGGTAAGAGTAAGTACAGTTTTGTTAGAAACTGCCAAACCGTGTTCCAAAGTATCTGCACCATTTTTCATTCCCTCAAGCAATGAATGAGAATTCATTTCGCTCTACATCATCACCAGCATTTGGTATTGTCAGTGTTTTGAATTGTGGCTATTTTGACAGGTGTGTAGTGGTATCTCATTTCAATTTGCTATTCCCTTATGATATATAATGTTAAACATCTGTTCATGTGAATACTTCCTATCTGTATATTTTTTCTTTGGTAAAATGTCTGTTCAATTCTTTGGTCTATTTTTAAATTAGGTTGTTTGTTTTCTTGTGGAATTTTAAGAGTTCTTTTTATATTTTAGATAGCAATATTTTATCAGATGTCTTTTGCAAATATTTTCTCTCAGGCTATGACATTGTCTTTCACAAAGCAGAAGTTTTTAATTTTAATGATATCCAGTTTATCATATGCTTCTTTCATAGAGCATGCTTTTGGTATTGTATTTTAAAAGTCATTGCCTTACACAAGGTCCTCTAGGTTTTCTCCTATGTTATCTTATAGGAGTTTTATACTTTTGCATTTTACATTTAGGTCTTTTGATCCATTTTGAGTTAATTGTTATGAAAGCTGTAAGGTCTGTTGTTACCACGCAGCAGACTACCTGTCTGTCCCCTCGTACCTACCCCTAAAGAACGGAGAGTCTGTGAGACTAATCCTTTCAGGGACTTTTGCTTCACCTTTGTGCTTACACCTTATGTCTCCTGTTTGGCCCCAAAGGATGGCTGGTTAGTCAATGACGGGTAAGATTCCTCAAGGGAGGAAAAACTAAGACAGGCACAGTCGCATAGGAGCCATCAGGAGAATTCACGGGGTTGATAGAGGTGGACATAGACCCCCACCTTCCCCCGGCTAAGGAGAGCTTCTGCCTGTGTGGCTACATTCCTTCCCACACCCTGCTTGGGAAGAGATTCAATGATGTAATAACACCAGCCTTCCATCTATTCATAGTAGTAAGTTTTAGCATAAAGGTTTTGTCCCTTGGGGAGGTACTTACAACAATTCCTAAGACATCCTGTGACTTTCTGTTCTGGCTGCCTGCAGGCAAGAATGATTGGTTTGAATCAGTTTCTTAGTATAATGTGTGAAATTCACAGATCTTGAGATTAACAAGCTTTACTTCATTTACTTCCTCATTTGTTAACCAATAAAAGCTATGCATTGGCCCAATTCGGGGCTCAGTCCTTGAGGCTCAAGTCCCTTAGCCCCACTTGCACTCTATTCTTGGCTACTGTATTCCTTAACCCTGCGCTGCCCTTCTCACTTCCCACAGCTCTTGTCATGCAGGATGCAACAGTCTGTATATAGATTCATTTTTATTGCATATGCATATCCTGCTGTCCAGCATGATTTGCTGTAAAGATTATCTTTGCTCCACTGTAAGTCATACCTCGTTTTATTGTGCTTTGCCTTATTGAGCTTCACTGATGTGTTTTTTACAAATTGTACGCAAGACCATCCGCTAGCAAAAGATTATGACTTGCGTTATTGCAATACTTGCTTTATTGCTGGTCTGGAACTGAACCGCAGTATCTCTGAAATATGCCTGTATTGCCTTTGTTTATTTGTCAAAGATCAGCTGGCTATATTTATGGGGTCTATTTCTTAGCTTTCTATTCTGCTCCTTTGATCTATTTGTCTATTGTTTTGCCAATTCCAACTTTCTTGATAACTATAGATTTATAGTTAGTCAGGTAGTGTGAGTCTTCCAATTTTGCTCTTCTTCAATATTTTATTGGCTATTTTGGGTCTTTTTGCTTCTCCATATAAATTTTACTATCAGTTTATCGATATCCACAAAATAAGTTTCTTGAATTTTTATTAGAATGTCATTGAATCTATAGGTCAAGTTGGAATAATAAGGTTTTAGAAAGAAATTTCTGTTGGAAAATTATCATTTATTTATTTATTTTTTGAAATGAAATATATTGGTACATGACATGAATAGTCTTTAACAATTATTAGGTTGGTGCAAAAGTAATAGCGGTTTAAAAGGTTAAAAATAATTACAAAAACCGCAATTACTTTTGTACCACCCTAATAGTTAGGAGATAGGTTAAAATACCTTTAAAAAAGATGTTCTCTTCAGTAAAAATATTTGAAAATAAAGTTGCATATTAGAAAGCTTCACATGGTAAATTGATTCTAGTTTAAAAGGCTGGGGGGAAAAGAAAGCTATAGGCATTCCATGTAAAAGAAATAAACTTATGAGGTTTTGGACTATTAATAATTGCCTGTTCCCTTGTGGCTTGATGGCTTCTGCCAAGTCACTTTCATACCAGAGTTTGTGAAGAAGACTAGATTAAAAAAAAAAAAAAAATTAAAGCCTTTGGGTGAGAATTAGTAGTGATGCTCATTTGGCTTAAAGACAAGTACATTTGCTAGAAATTTGATTTGAAATCCTGGTGTCTATTTTAAATTTATGTTGTTTCAGTTCAATTAAAAATGATCCCAAGATAAGTGGTGAAAGATTCTAAGAGATCCTGATACCAGTTTCCCAAGGTCCTTTGGAGAGGAAATGTGGCTTTTCCATAGAGCGTATGTTAAAAAAGTAAATGTTCTTTCTGTTTCTGCTGGATCCTGGATAAACATCTATCTGATTGTTGTGATTCAGAGAGGTTCATGTTTCTAATCTAGACCACAATTTGGAAGTGCCTTCAATATGAATATATTTATAAATTGTATATACATGACCTAGCATATTATCATTTTATGTACATTTTCAAATGCATAAGTATAGAATTTAAAATGATGAGCTATAAACTAAATGAAAACAGAAATATGGAGTAAATACTGAGGAAAATAACTAAAAGTATAGAATGCTTTCTTTGGGCAGCAGATTTAGATCTTGGAAAGGAGGTAAGGATTACTAAGAGTTTCATTAGGTTTTTTTTTTTTTTAACTATTTGACATATTAAATAATCATGATGTTGTTTGAATTAAAAAAACATATCAAAAATCTTAATGTATTTTTTCTGCACCATAGTAGTATGTGTTGAACACCTCATGATATACAAGCAGCTCACTTTGGAGATCACTGATCTAAATGACTTTGCTATTTCTCCTTTTACTTGAAGAACATTAAATTAGACATGCATTCTATGTTGGATATATGCTTTGCAAGATAAAAGAGAAATAAAACAAAATTAAACAATTGATTAAGGAATCTGAGATATGTGTTTTTATTTATGTTTTACTCATTAACAAAACACATACTTTATTCAACACCTATTTACCTCTACTTCATGGAAAACGTTGGTGTGAAGTTGAAGGGCAGTTCAGTGTAAGAGGAGCAGGTGCTAAACCAATATAAATAAAGTATATTATTAATATCAGACTTGGGGGTCATGAAGGTAATAAATAATAATAACTTCACGATAGTAATAACTTCACGATAGAGAATGGATACCATCCTCCATTCTGAATCTTTTTTGCTGTGTCATTAAACATTCCATATCACTGTGTTTATCCCATTGCACGATCAATCAATAGCACATGAAGCTTTCACTTACTTTAATATTTCTTACATCAACTTTTATTGAACAGTGACAAAACTTCAAAATAAACATTTTTTATTCGTTTTATGTGGATATGAGAATCTAAGACAGAGTTGGAAGTTAATTAAAAGTTTTAAAGGAAAGAAAAATAGTTCAGGATTATTAATGCAATTCAATTCAATAGGTAATTTTGAGTAATTACACTGCCCTTGATGTTGTCATTGTTACTTAAAGGAATGCAAATATAGGATCATTTTATACAATATAATTCAGCAAATATTTACTTAATGAGTACCTGCTTTGTACCAGGTACTCTTTTAGAAATGTGACAGGCAGAGATGAGTAAAAAAAAATAATGCTTGTGTTCAAGAAAGCTTACAGTTTATTTGCAATGAATGCATGCATGTGGTGATTGTTATGATATAGTTAAAAATATCTATAACCAGATTAAATATGGTAAGTGACACCAGAGAAAGAAAACTAAATATTTATTGTTTTCAAAGAAGGTCAATTAAATTATTGGTTCATGCCAATATCTCCCTGGCAATTACCTCTATAAACCTAGACTGTATATTGAGTATATCTGTGATTCTATACCCAAGAAATTTATTCTGAACAACACAGACACTATGCCTACAGGTAGGACAAGCCAGAAGTGCCAGTGAGTTAGGGTTCTGGAAGCAATTCTCAGACAGTGATGGACAGTGAGAAGTCTCCCAGTGTCAGAGCTTTGAGCAGCACACCTAGTCATCAACGTGGTGCAGAGGGGCAAATAGCCTGGACCAAGACATTGAAAACTCCTACCCTCTGGCTTCACTAGTTATTCAGGGTCCTAGAAAGAGCAAGATTATAAGATTAAAGACAACAAAATCTGGGAATGAAGCATGCAATTTGCCTACAGGAGTGGACACAAAGTGTGCACATCTTTATTTCTCATACAATGCCCAGTGAAAATCACGCAGTGCAGAGAAGGCAGTGAATTACTTGAACAGAATGACCGGTCTGGTGGAGTTCGGCCAGTCTCTGCCTTTCGCCACCTCAGCATTTTCACTGTTGGGATTGTGAACATGGGGTCTCTGGTGACACAGATGGAGCTAAGGAATGATTCAATATCCTGGGCTCCCTCTAACCAAGGCTGAAATAGCTAGTGACACTGCTGAATGTCCAAACTCTTAGTGACATAAACTGACACTGAGCTCTTGATGTTGTACCACTCTATAGGAGATCCACCAGTGCAAGCTGATTATTTTTACCATTTGTACTTTGGAAAGTACAATTCTTTCCAATGATTTTGCCTCATTGGAAAGAAATAGCAATAGAATTGAATGTATACAGACTACCAGTGGTACCTTGGCTTGAGTTCTCACGGAATATCTGACTTACTGTTGTAGGAGCTTACATAACGTTTCAGACCCACTTTACAGCAAAGGAAATGTGAAAATACTTGATAATCACGAAACCCACTAGTTATACCATATACCACACTACTCAGAAGTTTCCAGCTTGATAAAATGTTGAAATGACCTTAAAGACACAATTGAAGTAGCATCTTGGTGATCATGCCCTATGGAATTGGGACAAATGATGGTGATTTCTACCTGACAGTTGGAATACATGGGTGAAGGAACCTAGGGGAAACACTGGGAGGCCTATCTTTCATCATCATTCTCAGTGCCACTTGGAAATTTGTGCTTCTCATCCTCACAATTTTAGGCTCCCATGGACTAGAATTTCTGGTTCCAATATGAGGGGATAGACACAAACAGAGTTCCATTAAAACTAAACTATGACTACCACACGTTTCTTTTAGAATTCTTCCAGCTAATACCACATGTTTGTTTTAGAATTCTTCCAGCTAATAGGCAAGGAAATCACTTAGTATGCTGGCAGGCTTAATTGACCCTATGTGATGGCAAATTTTATGTGTCAACTTGACTGGTCTACAGCTTGTCCAGATATTTGGTCAAACATTACTCTGGGTATGTCTGTGAGGACATTTTTAAATGAGATTAATATTTGGATCAATAGAGTGAGAAAAGCAGAATACCCTCTCTAATGTGGGTGAGCCTCATCTAATTAGTTGAAGACTTGAATATAAAAAAATAGCTGACTTTCCAACAAAGATAAGGGAACTCCTGCTTGACGCCTTGACCTGGTATTTTCCTATCTTTGGACTTGAACTGAAGCCTTGACTCTTCCAGGGTCATGAGCCTACTGACTTACAGACTGGAACTTACACCATCAGCTCTCCTGGTGCCCAGGTCTTCACACTCAGACTGGAACTATACTTCTGGCTATCCATTGTCTCCAGCTTGCTGACTGCTGATCTATTGGTTCTGTTTCCTGTAGAACTCTGAATAATACACCCTGATTATCGTGACTCACACGACAAAATGTGATTGGGTTTCAAGGATTTACAGGAGCTTATCTTGGTCCTTCTGTGGCCAGTATTAAACTTGATTAGAAGTAACTTAATTCTGGCTCAAGGTATTGGGAATCTTCTGTTATTTCAAAACTTTTGTCTTTATTTTATTTAGAAATTGTGATTGCGCAGTCTATCTTTATAAATCAGTTATAGAACAGAGTGGTAATGATGTGCAGTACCTGTGGGTATTTCAAGGAGTAACTTGTAGCAAATCCTATTTGTGCCCTGCCCACATCCCTGCAAAATATTCCTCTGTGTGCCTAATGCTGTTCATTCCAACTCTCTTTCTGTGAGATGTGTGTGCATGTGTGCGTGTGTGTGTGTGTGTGTGTGTGATTTTTTATTTTTTTCCTGGCGAAGAAAGCCTGCTTCTCTCAACTCTTTGTAGTTTTGATAGAACAATCTATCTTGGTACCCCTCAAAGCAACCCCTAACCACAAGGTTGATCTCATTACACAGGAGGGTGCTTAATTCCTCCAACAGATACACTGATCTAGGATAGGGCCAATATACAGGTACAGACTAAGCCCAAAACTTCCCACGTGTGTGACACACAGGCCCTAGCAAAAGGAGAGAGATAAAGAGATTATAGAAAAAGAGGGAGAAAGGCAAAACTGAGTCTTATAGTGATTTTGATAACTTGAAATTAGTTTTATGTGTATACATTATATATTATATTATACATATATATACACACATATATATATATATATACACATATATATGTGTGTGTATATATACATATCCTAATTAATTTTACTTTTGTTTTTGTCAGTTATAACTGGGAAAAAAATCATGGTTAATACAAACAGTGAGACATTATAAATGAATGATTCAGAGTGCACAGCTTTCAGGGCCAGACCGAGGAGTCTATGCTTTAACTGTTTTCCTTCATCTCTAATTGTTGTTCCCATTTTAATGTATTGATATATTTTAATGTATTGACATATTTCTTTATACAAACAAAAATAATAATTGATTCTTAAATATATGTGAAAATATTATTTTATCCACATATGCATAGTTTACTTAAATGATGTGGTATTTTGTTATAAATCTCACTCTGTTTTGTTTTTTCAATCCACCCAATGTTTTAAAGATATCCCTGTATTACCATAGAAAATCTAGTTCAAATTTTCTCTAGTTTCAATATTTTCTTTCAAATATTGAAGCATATTCCTTAATCCAGTCTCTTATTGATGCTTCCGGCAGTTCACCACCAGAACAAACACCAGAAAGCACAACCTTACACATGCTGTCTTATAAACCTGAGAGACTGTTTCTGGCATAGAACCTGAAGTATAATTGCTGAATTATAAATTATACACTTTTATTTCATTTAAGTACTATGTGATTGACTCATAAAATAGCTTGAACTAGTTTACATTCCTACCAGCAGTATATGAAGGTTCCTGCGACTCTATATTCTTGTCGGCATTTGATACCACCTAATTTCTAAATTTCCTATTCTAGAGAATATGACATGACTTTACTATAATTTGTATTTCTCTAATAGTCAAGTTGAAAATCTCTTCATGTACTATCTAGCCATTTCTAAATCTCTTTTTGTGAATTTCTAGAACGTTAACTTTGCTTATTTTTCTATTAGGTTTTTTGTGTAACTCTAATTTAAGTAGAGGAGTTCTCTATATAGTTTAGATCTTAAGATTTTAGGCAAGTTTAAGCATTGAAAATACTTTCATTGACCTTACCTGTCTAATAATTTTTGTCTGTGGTGGGCTTTGTTGAAGAGAATTTCTTGATTATAATAAAGAATAATGTATCAATTTTACTGTTATTATTTGCACTTTTTAGGACTTATTTAATGTGTGATTCCTTACCAAGGGCAAAAGAATATTGTCCTAGATTTTCTTCATTAACTTCATAGATTTATCTTTTACAATTAGTGCTTTATGTAGAGTTTACTATTGTATATAGTGTGACTTGGATCCTGCTTAAAGTTTCTCCAACACCATCTAGTAAATAAATATTCTTTCTCAGTTATCTGTTAAGCAAGTTATCATTAAAATTGTTCCAAATATTTAAAAAAGTTTGTTGTCATATTCAAATTTCAGAAACACTTTTAAAGTTTCCCCATAAAACTTCATTGGAATTTTGTTGGCTATTGTTTTGAATTTAAATTATTTACTTTGTAAAAGTTGAAGGAAAGGAAAGAAAACAGTGTTTAAAAAGCAACTACTATATGTTGGGAGTTGTAATTTCACTGGAATGAGATAGAAATGGGCTATTAAAAATGAAAAATAATGTCCAATCTTACTAGAAATAAATGACATATAGTTTTAAGTGACATAAAGCATTTTTACTTTTTAAATTAAAATTATAATTATGTTAATTATTTGTATGTAAGAAAGGGTGGTAAAACAAATTTTTATCCACTGGTGGGAGAGTCATTTTTACGGCATTTCTAGAGAATTTTCTGTCAATACTTTTTAAAATCGTAAGTATGAACAGACCTTTGAGACCCATTTAAACTTCTGGAAATTTATCCTAAGGAAATAATCATAACAGAAGGCAAATATTTATGTATTAAGATGTTCTCTGATTATTTATTTATAATTGTAAAAACAAAGTAAATATCATTAACATCCAGTTATAGTACATTATAAAGTAAACTGTGCTTCATCCACGTAATAAACTATATTCAGTTTCTAAAGTGTGTGTTATAGATTGTCATGTAAGTGCCTAACATTAGCTTTTGATTCCTGACATCCATTTCAAATACATCGAAGTGGAATAAATGTATTGTCAGCTGTAGGATACAGCTACTAGCAAAACAACTAGATAAGAAACCACATCACTCCCACCCATGAAGTTCCCCTTTTAGAAAGTCCTGGTAACCTAGATAACTGATCAATTGAGTGACCCTGTTCTTCCCTTCCTACACCCAATTCCTGCTCTTATGTTTTAAATTAGCCAATACAGAGTGAACTTGTGAAATCCTAAACACCCAACCTTGGACCCTAATAAAGGGAGAGCCCCAGGTCCATGCTCCCTCCCTCTCTCTCTGCCAGCAGCCTGACTGTGTGGCCCCTATGCTGTGTACCTTCTAACACCTATGAGTAATAAATTTTGACTTTTCAGTTACCTGATGGGTGTGGCTGAGGTGTGTCCTGCAGTCGTAGGAACCACAAGGACTTTCCAGCCACAACACTGGCTACGGTCGGAGGAATGAATGTGGGCCCTGTCACAGCAGCACGGGCCCAGGGAAGTGCCTCAGGCATTTTTATCAATAGCCTGAGACTTACACAACATAAATGTGTATTGTTTGTGAACAGTATAATAAGTGAAAAGCAGCTTACAGGTAACTACATGTAATATAGTTCCATTTTTTTAAAACTTGAGATAGAAAATATATGAATGTATATACGCAACTCATATGCTTTGTGTGTCTATTAAAGGTTTATTATCAAAATAACAATTGTGGTTATCTGTGGATGAAAGAACTACAAGTGATTTCTTTGTTTGCTTATTAGTATTTATTTTTTCCAACATAAGCATAGTTGCTTCCCATATTCCAAATTGTTAAAAAGCCAAAATAGATAAAATAGACTCACCGCCTTCAGATAATTTGCTCTAATTCCATTCTATATAAACTACTCCCTGACTTGGAGTTTCCATAGCATTTACATTAAAAATAGCTTGTAGTTGTTTCACGTTGTACATTTTGCTTTCCCATTTAAATTATAGACACCAGGGAAAGCCCTAATTCTAGACTATCATTCATGTTACTAGAAAGGAATACTAGAAATATCCACTAGATCTTCCCAATATAACTATAAATTAACAATCTGATGTTCTGATGTTCTGATGTTCTGATTTATGTACCAGCCTCTTGTGAAGTTGGTGTCAATGAGCTTCCAAGGTCTGGTGGCCCTGTTTATAAACTCATGTTTGTGGACTGGCAAACAGGAGGACAAGGTCTCAAGTGCTACCAAGATAATGCCATCTTTTGAGGCTCAGTTTAATTAGAATCCTTTTTTATAATGTTTTTTAATTTGATGTTTAAAAAAATCATAATTTTAAAACTGGTATTTATTTCTCGTTATTGAACTTGGGCTATAGAGGTAACAGATCTGAGCAATATAAAGTTGATTAGGCTCAGATAAAGGCTATATTAAAAACATATATTTTTATCTATCACCAATTCTGAACAAAATGATTCTCTATGGTGGCAAAATTTACCAGTTTTGCTTCTTGGCTTGAAAAATGATACTATGTAAGTGACCTAACATTGAATTCCAAACTATTAAATGTATTTTTCAGACGTAAAGATAATGTGCTGTCAATAATCACCCAAGAGATTGGGCAATTTGATTATAAACTCCTAAAATGTGGACTATACAATAAATAGCATATGGAAGATAGTATTTAAAACTATGGTGTAAAAGAGGTAAATTATTTGCCATTGAAATCAGGAATATCAATTATAACTACTTAATAGTTTTCAGCACTTGTACACTTATTAATTGGTCATAATATTATTACCCAATTTCCACTATTCTCTTCTTAGAAATTCATGATGACAAGTCATATGACCTGAAGGCATGTCAGAAATTGTTCTGAGATATTATTGGTTTTATATGTTTTAGAACACAATGGAAACCTAAAAAAAAAAAAAAAAAAAAAAAGAAAGAGAAAAGAAAAATAATGCTACCATTTATGGATTTCTGATTTCCACTTAGCTATTCGCCATCACTACTTTATTATGTAATCAGAATTTACTATCCTAATCTGTATTCAGTTTTCCTCACCTACCAGGAATAAAAGAGTTATACTTCCTAGTCTCCTTGCCTAGTAGACAGACATATGATGAATTGGACTCATATGTCAGGGGTTGTAAGTGGAAGTGGAATGGGTCATTGTGGCCTGAAGCATTAAAAGGTTGGTATACAACCCTCCAACGATGTCTTCTGTTACAGCAATGATAGATGGGTGTGTTACCGCAGAGATGGCAGGAGATCAAAGCCTCCTAGGTTATGGAGCTACTGCCCAGAGGACCGATCCCTTAGATAGTCCCACGGTGACCATAACTTGAGCAATAAAAAAAAAAAACAAAAAAACAAAAAACAAAAACTTTTATTGTGCTAAGCTACTGAAATTGTTGTGCTTGCGACTGTAACATAGCCTCATAATCCTGGTTTATGCAATAATTTAGCTGTTTTTTTTTTTTTAACATTGAGAAAGAGTTTAGAACTTAGAAAATTATTCAGTAAGAGAAAAGAGATCCCAAATATACTGGAGCTCACTTTAGAAACTGGACACACACACACACAAAAAAAAAAAAAAAAAAAAAAAAGAAAAGAAAGAAAGAAACTGAACACAAAGTTTGCACAGTTGAAGAAAACTGTTAATACTGTTCTTTGGAAGGGAAAAAACAGGGAGATTTGTTTTTCCAAATTTGTTCTGTATTGATACCTATAATTAGCTTCATCATTCTGAAATCATGAAAAATATATAATTAGAGATTCTTGTTAAAAGTAGTTGATGTTACTTATGATAACAGAATTGAAGGGATTTCTGTGAGGTAAAATGTGATGACCCTGCTGGGAATTGTAACCTGTGTCTGTTGTGGGAGTAAATGCAGAATTGTTTTATTCTTCTTCATATATGAGATTTCTCTTTTTCATGAAATACTGGAATCATTTCAGGATGTGTGTATACAAGTATACGGAGGGCAGATATCGGTTTAGTGCAGAGCATGGGTCAGAAGTGTTCCTTTTATCATAGTTAGGATTTTACTGTATTGATTTTACTTGGAATAAAGTAGATTGGAAGACTGGGCAAAATTCCCAATGATCTAGAGTAAAAGAAACATAACTTCTCTTTGTGTCAACCTCAGGTAAGGCAAGTAAAGCAGATCAAAGAATTGCTTTAATGATTCACTGAAGCTAAAGTTCAAATACGAGCACAGCAGCAGCCCCAAACACCTGAAAAATGCAATGATAGCTAGTGAGGCATATGCCTGTCTGTGAAAAGGTTTTAGGAAGAACATGAATGTAAGAGATTATCTACTAGCACGTGTCAGCAAATAGTGATTCTAAAGGAGACCAAAGCAAGGTCAAGGTTTAAGCAAATGCTATGGTGATAAAACAACCACAGTAAAACTTTGTTCTAAGACGTAGTAGCTCTGCTGTGATAGTGAGTTAAACCTTGATTTTTGGGAGGCGTTAATTAGAATCTCAACTGTAGAATGAAGAAATAGTCTGCAAGTTCTCTTCCATAGCAAATATTCCATTCGCCTGAATAACGTAGCAGTTTTTAGTGCCAACTTCAGCTATGGATTCTGTTCTGCTTAACATAACTCATCTACTCCCAAATGTGCTGAAAAGGGATAGGTCCGACACAAAGCTGGGTCAGAGAGAGTCCCTGCCCTCCAACAGCTCACAGATTCGGAGCTCAGCACCCACTGTCATGGTGAGGAATCTATATTTGATACTCTGTGCACTGAAATATTTCTTGCCTGGAAAAGTGTGGGAGGCACCCTCTTCTAGGGTGAAAGACCTCTTCTAGTTACAACCTAAAGAACAAATGGACTCTTAGTGAACTTAATGCTCATAGAAACACTGAGTCACAGATGCAAAATTGGTATTTAGCACATAACCCTTACAAAGCTCTTGCATTGCTGAGCTTGCTCAGAGAGAGGAGCCGGACCTAAACAGTGAAATAAATTAACTGGAGATCGAGTTGTTTCTAGACTCTAGTTAATAATGAGAATTTAATTTCATTACTAGCTGTGTGACCTTGGGCAACTGAAGTTCTTGGGACCTCAGGTCTCTCATCAAGTGTAAAACAAAGAGACATGGTCATTTGACAAGATGATCATTAAGATCCTATTAGGCTAAAGATTTCATAGTTTCTAAAGTAGATTTACCCACTACACAAGAAATAACATGGCAGCTTATTAAAACTGAGAAAAATATAGAAGAAGGCTCTTTAC
Organism: Rhinolophus ferrumequinum; assembly: GCF_004115265.2. NCBI lineage: Eukaryota > Metazoa > Chordata > Mammalia > Chiroptera > Rhinolophidae > Rhinolophus > Rhinolophus ferrumequinum. Next base: position 74,285,980 of record NC_046294.1, on the reverse strand, counting down.
TTTTAACAAGTGTTGCCTAGATGAATGTTTTAGGTAAAATTTTTCAAGAGCATCAAATGCAAAATGGGGATAAAATTCATGTTTTTCTTAAATGAAATGTTAATAGCAAAGAAATTAGCAAAAGAGTAACACATATTCATAGGGATGTAAATTTATAATAAAGATAAAATTGTCTTTAATGGCCAGTAATGACAAATTCTGTGTAGCCTTGACATCAACATAACCTTTTGGTGTTCCTTCTAGTTGGTATGTACCAGGGGTGCCAAAAAAATGTGTACAAGTGGACACTGGTCAACGTTGCTCAAGCAGTAGTTCGCCATACTCAGAAGTGTCTGGATGCTGTTGGTAACCACTTTGAGCGTCTCTTGTAATTGCAGAAGTCAAACGTGACTTGTATTCATCTTTTGTTGTTGGTATATATTGAGTATTACAATTTTAATAGCCTTTTCCTTTCGTAAAATATGTATACTTTTTTTGGCACCCTCTGTATTTGGCACCCTCTGCACTTGCACATGTCCCAGGAAAATCACAGTAAATTATATTCTTCTTAAAAGGTTTTTACTCGGTCACAAAATAAATTCAAGGAAGCATTTTCTTCCTCAGGGGCAAGCATTACTGAATAGAATTAATTTATCCCCTTTTATGAAGGAGGAATAAATAAACTGAAATTCAACTCTTTCTTGTTAGGTATGCAACAAATTGCAGAGGTGTTCAGAGAGACCTTCCCTGACGGTGAATTACTTCATTGCCTGGTTCATTTATGGACATCAATAATTTAATATTTTTCTTAGGAATTCACTCCCAAATCTCTGGGCTCATTTTTATATAACTAAAGAGTGAATAAATGTAATAGCAGAAAAATTAAGTCAATATGAAATATCAAAACATAGTATGGGCATACTTTCTTTTCTAAATATATCTCAAATTATACAGAATGATATAGAATATGCAAGCCATCTTTTCCACCCTACATTGTGCTCCTCCAAGGTAACTACCATAAATTTGGTGCTATAGCAATAAATTTGAAAATAAAAGTTACTACCTTTCCAATAAAATACTTAATTTATCAAAGGATGACGTAAAATGTTTTCTATTTAAGCTTGGGGAGATACCATGGTTTCTCTTGTTCTAAAAAAGATCTGGTTTAACTGAGAAGCATCTTGTATATGGCCTAGCTTGCAAATGGCTATACAGCCTAATAGTGCCATGACTAGCTTGCAGATGGTCTCTGGCTCTTAAGTTTGCTGAACTGCACACCATTTCTGGGAATTGCTCCATCCCTTACGTATGGTTGTAATGGGAGTCACCTGCAAACATGGTGATTTTTCAGGGAACAATGATTGGCCTTATTTTGTAGGTTTTTACTGTATGGATACCACTTTGGGGTGGGGGTTATGAGAATTTCTGTGTTCATATTATGAAGAATTTTAAGAGCCTTCAAAGCAAAATGGACTAAAAAAAATTAGAAGTCCCCTAGCCTCTCTCTAGGAGGAATCAATAAGATTCACCGCTCACCCTTGCCCTGGGGAGAAAGTAAGTAGGCATTCCCGTGGGCACTTTGAACAAGTGAATGTATTGTAGGTTTTAGTCCACTAAGTATTGTCAGCAGGTTGTCCTATCAGGGTTTTCAATGAGGCTTTCCCCAAAGACTTAGAAAAGGCTAAATAACTTTACCTTTGAAAGATAAACTGAGAAAGCAGTACCTAGTGGATCAAACAGATACATGCAAAATAACTTGAAAAAGGCAGAATGGGTTGAAGAACTGCAAATGAACTGTTTGTAATTCAATTTATTGTTACGATAATAATAACACAGACTTTTTATTGAAAATTGTACTCTGCTATATACTAAACCAGAACACATATACCATGAATGTGTGTGTGTGTGTGTGTGTGTGTGTGTGCGTGTATGTGTGTGTACACACACTCTTTTGCTGTACAGGAATTTGGGGTTCAAAGAGCTAAAGTGCCTTATACAAGGCCCCACAGTTAATAAGTGACAGAAACAGATCTCACACTCAAGTTAAATCCTACCAGTTGTGCTGCTTACCTAAATAAAGGATAGGCCACTGAGAAGGAAAATTTGTTGATCATTGAAGTATAGATGTCACACAGGTTTTGAAAACAGATTAAATTTTAGCCCAGCCATAAACTGGCTGCATTATCTTATGTGGGAAAGAGTGTGCATAATAGTTAGCTTACTGCGTGACACTCAAGAATAGATAGTAAAATAGGGTTACTGAAGCCCCTGCAAACACACTCATAGGGAAAAAACAACATCAGTCTATGAAATGTGATTGTCCCCCCGCCCGCATTTGCAAGGTTATCTGATCATGAAAGTAATGGATCAATTCATGATATCCTACTGCTCCTACCCCCATTATGTGAATCAAGTCAAAATCTCTTGACTCTGAATCTGCTACCCCCAAACAAGTTTCTAAACATGATTGGCTACCTTTATAAATCTACTTGTAGGAAGAGATTATTTTGTTTGTATTTATATACGGATACAGGTCCACGTGAATGTTGTTTTCCATTATAAACTAGTCAGTTAACGTGGTGTTTACCTATCAGTTTTGTGAGTTTGATTAATGAGGGAAGGAGGCATTAATTTCTGAGAAGCTGAGGTCTCTTTAGTGTGCTGTCCCAAGTAGGATTCTCAGTTTTACCATGGCAATGGCTGCCACCCAGGCAGGGACCCTGGAGAAGAAGCCAATCAACCTTCTGTGGCACACACATCCCTCTCCAGCCTCACCTTCACCCTCACGTACCAGCCAGCTAGAGGGACCTGTGATGTGGAAAAGAGCCAAGCCCTACCTCAGCTCTGGCCCTCACACACGCTACTCCTACTTATATGGCCTTCCACCCACTCTTAACTTCTATATTTCTTATTCAGCTTTTGAATATATCCCAGGCATTGCCTCCTCCGACAAAATGTCTTTGACCTCTGATCTGGATTAAAGCCTCCTCTCCTGTGTTTTCAGTCGCTTTGTGCAGAGTGTTATCATAGCAGTTACCAGTTGCCATTCTAAGTGTCTGCCAGCACTATTAGCTCCTTGAACACAGTCACGCTCTTACTTATCTCTGCATTCCAGACTGTACTTTGTCATGTAGTGGGGAACCAAAAACTCCTTACTGAATATACTATTAATTGGGAACCCCTAGATCCTGGCATAAAATTATAGATAGCATCTTGCTGAGGGCAGAATCCTTAAGGCCTAGCAATTTATTGAATTCTTAATAAATATTGTATTAAATAAGTAGAGATGGCTTATTTATAGTTGTACTAAAATAAAACTTTAAAGGATATTTTTTACCTATAAGCCTTTGGTCAGGGTGGCCAACATTCTTAGTCCCCAGTTATGATTAGAACAAAATGTTATTTAAATTTGTTATTCCTTATAGTCCTTCCCTAGAGCAAAACAACATTCATTTTTTAAAACAATAAAATGTATGCAAGTTTGTTCCAGAGTTATAACAAAATCACATTATTGAATGATAGAAACGGAGAATCGGAACTGAACGCAGACACAGGAGATTGAATAAAAATGTGGCACAATGCCCAGACAAATCTCAATTCACGGCAGCAGAAATGGACTGACAATTAGATTTCTGACTCACATCTTTGAGTTGATCTGTTTTCCTTTCTCATGTGTATCTCAGTGGCATGTGGGAGAGGGTGCGAATAGGTTGGTTTGTACTTTCTGGAGTGAGACTATTCAATTATTTAGGAGGTTTGTCATAAAGTAATTGTTTATAAATGCAGACAACACAAATGATCACCTTGTAAGCATGTGTAAATACAAACGTAGATAAAAGGCACTACTAATATCTACAGATGGGAAAATGAATGATTAGCAAATGCGTAACGGTCACTCTTATGATTCTAATGTTAAGACAAAACCTTTGTTCATTTTAAGATAGTCCCCTAATGGATTTACCATGCATTTTCAATGGTAAGTGATGGTGTACTGAAATTTAGGAAACAGGAAAGAAAAGAAGTAAACATTTTTAATTGTTGGGAGGCTATCCAAAACAGCGGAGCGTGTTTGGTGGCTGCCTTTGCTGTTCATATCAGTTGACTGGTGCCTACGTACTCATTGTCCCACCAAACTGTTCTTCAGGCCTTTTCCCAAAACTTTATTCAACTCTTGCGGAGCCCAGTGCTGTGACAGCATCACAATACATCGGCTGATTCAACTTGCGCTCTTCAGCCGATTTCAGAAACTCCTATTAACACCCTCTTGGAGCTCTCCTGCTGGGTGATTCTCATGTTCCCCAGCCACATCCTTGATAGGAAAACCATCTGCATCCAAAAGGTAGTCTTAAATTTCATTTTATTGCCTCCCCCTGCTATATCTGTTGGCTTTTATGAGGCTTTTTTTTCTTACAATTAATTCTTGAGAGGATGATAGAATTTGTAGGAACATGCCACATAAGCTTCTAAGATTTTGTGAGGCTGAGCAAGTAAAATTATAAAGTTTATGGTCTTTAACTACATACTTCTAAAAGTATCAGCCTTCGCTGCCAATCTTTCTAGTTCAGAGAACTAAGTGCATACATAAATGTCTGCAACATATTCTACTACTAATATGAATGATAATAATGACTAGCTATTCATCATATTCCATTGATTGTGCTAACCTATTTACGTGAATTACTCTTGTAATCCAGATAACCAGGTTATACCATTTTCCAAAAATTCTACACATTCTTTAAGCACCTCCATTCTCTAAATATTTCTTACACTCAATTTTATTCTCTATCTCCTTTCTGTACTCTAGTAGTTTCTTTGCCTTTCTACTAGTCTTTGGTGTTCACTGAAATTCTGGTTTTACTCAATCCTAATCTCATGCTACATCTTGAGTAATCCCATTTCTCTAATTACTTTCACTACCATTTGTATAATAGTGTCCCCCAAATCTGAACCTCTATCCCTAAATGAATTCCTATGTTTTAGAAGCATATACTTCCTATTGTGATATCCATTTCAGTTCTGCTAACCAACTCAATTTGGATGTCCCATGACCATCTCAAGTTCAATATGTATAATAATGAATTTACCATCTCTTATACTATGCATGCTCCTTGGGTACTGCAGTTCAGCTGATTCATGCATTCAATTAAAATAAAAGAGGAAATTAATCAAGATTATTTTTCTTTCTTACTATCACATCCAGTAAATTATTTACAACTCAATCTTCGACTGATTTCTGACTCCCCCCGCCTTGTTTTAAGCCCATTTTTTATCTACTTTTTAGGTTTGTCTAATTCTGTCCCTATTGTTGAATTCATCTTTACTATGGTTTTTAGAATGAACTATCTAAAATTTAAAACTGATAATTTTGCTATCATAGTCTAAATACTCAGTGCTACCCACTACCTGTACTCTAAAGACCCATTTCCTAGAATAGTATGCAAGAACCATGATTACTAGCCTCTATCTCTACAACTTCATCTCCCATAATTCTTCCCTGATTTATTAGGTTGGTGCAAGAGTAATTGTGGTTTAAAAGGTTAAAAATAATTGCAAAACCACAATTACTTTTGCACCAACCTAATAATTCCAGTGGATTAAAAAAAAAAAGGAAAAGAAAAGAAAGAAAATACTAGTGGTTTTCTGTAAACTTGGTACTATTTCGTATTTCAGTGGATTCAGTTTTTTATATATATTGTTTTCTTTTCCAAGAATGCCCTCCTATTTTTCTTTAATTAGCTAACTTCTACTATTGATCTACTCAATATCGCTCCTGACTCAAGACTGTCTTCCCTAATCTTCCCATGATGGAATAACTGGTTTTTTAATAATCTCTCATTGCATCTTTTATCTCTGTTGACAAAATAGTTTGTTAACCAGTATATACCATGATGTTTCATGTTGCTTAAGAGAAGAAACAGTGTCTTATTCATTGGGAGAGTCTCTAGATTTAATGTGGTACCAGGAAAATAGTGGGGGAAAAATAAAGCTATTGTTGATTTTTTTCAAAACTTTGTATTATTTTGCTTAGTTACCTTTTGCTCCTCTTTCAAATATTTTTCTCCCATATATTTGCAAGAAGAAAATTTCTTTTTACAAATGCACTTGTTTTTATAGCCACGGAAAATGCTATTATACTCTAAATCATGATGAAGCTTAATGCTAATTTAAATAAGGTTGATTCTATTTTGGAACTTGGGTTTGGAGATATTAATTCAACCCTCCAGCTCTCTAGTTTCTCTATTTGTTAAATGAAGAAATTTTAAATGAGCATCAAAGCCATTCCTAGTTCTTGTTACCTGCTATTAGAAAAAAAAATGCCTTCTGGAAGAAGAACTGACTCATGTGATATATAGATGATGTCTTACAGAATTGTATACTTGAAACCTATGTAATTTAACTAATCATTATCACCCCGATAAATTTTAATGTAGAAAAATACTATATATCAAAAAGATTCAATAAAAAAAGACAAATGACAAATTAGAAAAAAAAAATATGCCTTCTGGAAGCTTATAAGCAAATTGGCTGTCCTGGATTTCACTAGTAAATAAACACCATTTGTTGTCCTTATATCTTTTGTTAGTTTTTAGTTATTACCAAAGCAATGTGTTAATATCATATTTTTTATTGAAAGATATGGTATCACGGACGACACTTTGGTATGAGCAATGACATTTGGTTACTTGGGAAAATCATAAGGTAAAACTTCGGACTGATGAGGTCTATTTCCCAAAAGAAAGCAGTTTCAGTAATTTACATGAGTCACCATGACAAGTTTTCTCTTGTGACCAATTCACAATTTAACTCTGCTGCCATCTATTAGAGATAAAAACAATTTCCTAGGGTTTTAATTGTCCCTGCATATTCTTAATTGCTTCCAGATGTAGCCAAGCTGATTCTGGATGAACTGGCTCATAATATTAAAGGAAAAAAGAAGAACTCCAATTTTATTCAATTTAAAAGTATAATCTGGATGCTGTAATATGTTTTGTCAGGCTCATACCAAACTTATCAGTAACCCTCTCAACTGTCTTGAAAGTAACTATGAACTAAAGGGAATATAAGAACGTATTCTCATTCCCACCTTTATGTTTTCAAGTATTATTTATCATTCTCTCATTTTTTTTAATAACATTAATGATGTTCTTTTACATTTACAGGCAGAAATGTATGAAGGGACTTTCTTTAGTGTACAGAGACCCATTTATCATTCATAAATGATCTTACAGATTTAAAGGAGTACAAACTGTCTTCAGTAATTTGTCATTTTAAAATTGGTACATATCACATCTTTTCAAAGGTGATGCAGTGATATGCACACTTTAGAGTATAGGTACCTTCTCAATCTCTATTCTTTTCCATTGTTGTGGGACTTTATTTACTTCTGGTGTGTGTGTGTGTGTGTGTGTGTGTGTGTGTGTGTGTGTGTGTCCTGATAGGAATGTGGGCAGCAAAAAAAAATATCAAGCTATTAGTGTCAGCATATGGCAGTTTCCATATACTCTTGCTTTTTGCTTTATAATTCATCACTAGAGAGGCAATATAGATAATGCAGGCGTTTCCTAGGACTGCTGTAAAAAATAACCACAAACTTGATAGCTTAAAAGAAGAGAAATTTATCCTCTCACAGTTCTGTAAACCGGAAGTATAAAATCAGGGTATTGGTAAGGTCATGCTCTCTCTGAAGGCTCTATGATGGAATCCTTCCTGCTTCTTCCAGCTTCTGGTACTCCAGGTATCCCCTCGGCTTGTGGATGAATAATTCCAATCACTGTCTCCATCTTCACATGGTCTTCTTCTCTTCTGTTCCATTATCATCTCCTTTGTTATCTCTTGTAAGGGCAACTGTCATTGGATTTAGGGCCCACCGGCATAATCCAGGGTGATTTCACCTCAAATCATTAATTTATTTACATCTGCAAAGACCCTTTTTTCCAAAAAAAGGTCACATTCATGGTTTCCAGGGATTAGGCTGTGGATTTTTTTTTCTTTTCTTTTTTTTCTTTCTTTAGGAAGGGCTATCATTTAATCCACTACTAATTAAGCTGAATGCCCAAGTATATAACGGAAGGGAAATATTATCTACTTCTCTGGATCTACTTCTCTGGCAACCAAGCTTAGTGTCCTCACATGAGAGAGAACATAGAGAATTTCCTGACTGCTCATGGAAATCTCAATTTAAAAATATAATTGACTGTTGCTTATCTTTCATTTCTCGGATTGATTCACTGTGGTAAGCCCTCTACTTACCCTATTTCTTAATGCATCTCTCTTTCATGGCTTTCTCTTTGTTTTATGCTTGTGCATTTCGGTTTCTCCATTTCCATTTCATTTTCTCTCTTTGGTATTTCCTCATCGACTTTGAAGCTAGTGTAGCTGGAAATGAAAGAAAGAAGCTTTTAATTGCATGGGTATTATCTTCTGCTTCAAATCTAAGTCAGACTGTGGTCCACTTTTTAGAGAGAGAGGGATTAAGAATATGTTGGTATATATGTACACAGTGAAACACAATAAAAAAGAGAAAGATTCATAAAGAAATAATTGAAAGAGACTAAAAGGTGCAAAATGAGTTTATAACTTCTTGTTTGAAAAATACATTAGAAATACATTAGAAATACATTAGAAAATACTTTAGAGTATAGGTACCTTCTCAATCTCTATTCTTTTCCATTGTTGTGGGACTTTATTTACTCTTGGTGTGTGTGTGTGTGTGTGTGTGTGTGTGTGTGTGTGTGTGTCCTGATAAGAATGTGGGCAGAACAAAGAAGACAGGTTTGTGTCAGAGAGAAATTATCTGAATGCTAGAACTGTAGAATATAAAGAAATGATGTGTAAAGGAAATGCAATGAAAAAGAGTCATTCCATAATATTCTTCCAAATTATTTAAGAATTACAAGTTAATATATTTCAATTATTAATGTCAAATTTATACATGGATTTTTTTCCCATTTCTACAAATATTTTTGAGTGCCTACTCTATACTAGCTACTCTTTAGTATATTAAATTTGTTGTAAACACACAGAAGCCATTGTGTTGTATTCCAGATATGAATGTAGTAATCCAGTTCTGCAAACTCTCAGTTCCTTGGTTTACATGATAGAGAGAATATGACACATGCTAGAAAAACAAATATTAAAAAAAAAAAAACTGAAACAAATATGCCAGCATAAAATTTTAAACTAAAATTTATAAATGTCAAGTTGTACTAAGTGAAAAGTATACGTGGATGTTTCTAGATGTTTGAAAATTACTTAAATGCCAGAGCTGTGCCTATTCTCTCTTCAGAAAACTTTTTGTTCACAGTGTACTTTCAATAAAGATTGGATAACAGTAATAATGCTGTTGAGAATCAATAAATAGAACTTAATATTAGAATATAATATTGTAGTGTTCTCATACTGCAATATGCAAAAAGAAAATGCTATTACTAATATATACACTTTCTCTTGAAATGGCTCTTAGGTAAAGATGATTTTCAGAATGTATCGTAGCTATAGCAACCCAAAGTACTTGTAAACAGTTCTCATTCACATTCAAAATTTCCATTAGAGTGATAGGTAGCTTTAACATTACTCTTAGGATTTTACATTTTAGCTCAGGTGATATGCACATAAATGTTTATATTTTCCAGAGAGGAGGAACATTTCAGAACAAGAATTGATGTATACATTTTTTTTTCCATTGTTGCTTTTCTCTGTTCTTTGAACTCTTGCTCTGGTTTAAAGTCATGGCAATCTCCCACCTCACTGACAGTCAACAAAAGAATGCAGGGATTTTTCTAGTAAGGCTATAGCTGTCTCTTAAATATTCTTTTCAACACTGGGAACTTCCTTTCTGTGTATTTAATCAAGTTTGTAAGACAATTACTTGTAACTCTCCTAATCTCTACAACCATAACTATAAATGTTCTGACTTCTAAATCATAGTTCTCTCTAAACATATGAGATGTGATCAAAAAATACAGTGAATGTTTCAAATAAAAAATATGTAACAGTAAAAGACACAGTGCCATTAATCACCCTCAAAATACTCCCCCTCGCTTTGAAACACTTATCCCATTGTTCTTGCCACTTTCAGAAGCAGTTCTGGAAGTCCTCTTTCATGAGTGTCTTTAGTTGCACTGTCGTGACAGCCTTGATATCCTGAATCATTTTGACTTTGGGGAAGAGCCAGAAGTCACATGGTGCCAAATCCAGTGAATAATGTGGATGAGGACACAGCGTGATGTTTTTATTTGACAGAAATTGCTGTTCCAGAATTGTTGTGTGACATGGAGCATTGTCATCATAAAGGATGAAGTAAAGACACTCGTGAAAGAGGACTTCCACCACTGCTTCAGAAAGTGGCAAGATCAATGATGGCAATGTGTCTTTTACTGTAATACATATATTTTTTTATTTATACATTCACTGTGTCTTTTGATTGTACCTCATACTAGCTATTCCTTCATTTTCTGTGCACAAACATCAGATTAATTCTTCAACAAATGCAAGTTTTGTTTCAAAAGTAATTTCCACCTCAACCAACATCACAACAACAAAATTTGGCTTGCTCCTTCTCTTTCTGCTCAAAAAAGTCAGAAAACCACAACTGGTGATGTTTGTTTACTTGTGTTTAGAGTGAAGTGATCTTCAGGAAAAACTGAACAGAGTCCCATAATGCCATGAGTCAGTCCTATGATCCTGACAAGAATTTCTTGTTAGTTGACCTCAGTTTGTCTTGCTTAAGAGTTGTAGAGAATATGTTTCTACAACGCATACTTCCCCAATGACTCTATCGAGTCTTCATATCATTTCTCTGCACTATGGGGGACTGTATGGCTTTTCTGCTGGAAAATCCTTTTCTTTTTCTACATGAAAAATAAATCAGAATATATTGACTTTATTAAGAGCTTAGGACAGATCACTGAATACTGAATACTGATAAATGAATAAGCAGAAACGTAATTTATACTTTTGGAAACATGTTTGTATCTTAAAATATGTTAAAAAATGTTGTATAATTTGTATTTCCATATGGTTTATTGGTTCTCAATATTGTCCATTGTCTGCTGGCGAATGTACTTCTTTAATTCTTTGTACGTTTCAAAGCTATTTCTGGATCTTGGTTATGAGGCACAAGCTGAGTCACTTACATTCTTTCTGAGACTTGCATTGGCTCAAGGCCAAGGCATTCAGAGAAATTTCCATGAATCAGATTTTATCCTATCTTTGTAAAAGACCATGAATTATATTAATAGAATATCTGTTTATCAATAGTAAAGTAAGATCTTAACTTTTACTTCAATAATCCACGTTAAGTAAAATAGAAATGTAAAGAAACCATCTTTGTGAACAGTTAAGATTATAGTCTCTGGACTCAGATGGTCCTGAGTTTTAAATTCTTTAGCTCAGCTATTGTCTTATATTCTTATTATCAATATTATTTATTTGAGTTTTAAGACAAACACATTTTCAAGACATCTTAGAAGAGAACAAAACTAGCAGATCTTGGTTAGATGAAAATGATTTTCATAACTGATTGTTTAAAAGCCTATAGAAAATACATATCATTTGCTAACATTCCCCTGAATGTGCTCTTGGCCTACCTTTTCTGTCCACTTTCTTCTAACTAGGTTATTCTGGGCAGACAGCACATGATAAATGTGTACTCTGAGTAATTTACTATTTGTAGGACTAACTGAACAAAGACAAAGAACTTTTTAAAAAAAAAGTAATCAGCTGTTTCTGGGGTGTTTTGTGGCTCTAGACTTGAAATATTAATTAATACTTTATTTTTACTCCTACATAAGTACAGAGACAACATATCTGGAAATATGTAAACAGCTTTTCAACAATACATAATTTTATTTTGTTTATATAGGGCCCTTCACACTTTGTGAAATGTACCAGTGAATGCATTACCATCAATCTCAATGGGTCCATTGTGCATACACAACTCTACAAGTGCACAGGAAAGCTCCAGTTTCTCAAAGAATAAAATGAAGGCACGCAGCTCACTGGGCTGGTATTAGCTATGTGAATGCCCATAAGCAGTTTTAATGTTGAACATTTATAAAATTGACCAGAAGATTCATTGCCTAGATCATTAGAATAATCTTGGAAGTCATAAAGAAATCCCCCAGAGTGTCATATTTCTAGTTTTAAAAATGCTATACCATTCCATGGGCCATATGGTATTTATACCATTTTCTTGGAGTTTTATTGGTTTGATCTGAGCAGAAAAATCTGGAGATGTACATGGATACAACACATGACTGAAATTATGAAATTGTGTCTGAGACAAAGTTTAAAAATAAGTGCTTGTAAATTCTTGTAAATCTAGGCATCTAGATAGAAGGTTTTATGGCCAAGATCTTAAAAGTGTGTTTTATATAGATAGATTGATAGAGAAATTATTGTCCAGATAACCAGATTATACTAGAAAAATTTACTTATATTCAGAAATAAATCCCCAATATAAAATTAATTTGTTTTAGACATGTATGGAAATACATATTAATAAATTTTAATTAATTAATGTATGCATGGATGTATGTGGGCTTGATTGTAGATATTGATAAATAAATCACTTTCATAAAAAAATATCTATCTCCAGCTTAGAAAACGCTAAGACAAAGTTAAGGAATTGAAAGGAATTAGCTCTTTCTCTTATTTTAAGTTTTAGGCTGTGTCTTCAATCCAATATATATTTATGGAATCAAGAGGCTGATTTTAAAACTTAACCAGTTTCTAATAACTTGGTCCATTATCGCCTTTAATACTAGAATTAAAATAATTATACAGTTTATTAGTTATATATTGTTTAATAGTAAAATAGAAAGAAAAATTTCCCATTTATCTCAGCATCACAGTTAGGCCAGAGACTTCTTACTCTTAAGAGTTTTAGGAGAAAGCAGAATGGCTTCAGGGTCCAGACCTCAGCATACAGACTTTTCTTTCGTTCTTTATTTTAGCCTCTCTTTATTGTTTGCCAATCTTATGATGCCTAAGAATCATTAGGTAGATAGACACATATTATGCAACACATGATAACTTTATAGACAATTTACAGAATATTTGAAGATCATTCTGAATACTAACATGCTCTTCTGCCTTTTAAGCAAAATTTAAGATCTAGCAACCAAGGAATTGTGACTCCTCTCTATTTTAGCATGGCATGAAAACTATTTATTATATCCTCTTCACAGTGGTTTGTAATTGTTACATTTCAGTCCAATGTGTTCACGTAATTGAAAGCAATTAATAAGAGCTTTATGTAATACTAGCAGAAAATAGAAGTCTCCAAGTTTAAAAAAAATGAATAAAACTTATATCTCTGTTTAGGTTTTTAGCTTTACAATTTAGTTCAGCAAAATTTTCTTTGAATTTTCTTTGCTCAGGTGCTAACTACAACTCAGAATCATTGAAAAGACAATATAAATGAACCTCTTTGCCAGAAAAAAAATATCTTCAAAAAAGACCAAGGGGAAAAATAACCATACACAAGTTTCTTCAAATAATTCCCCCAAAGCTACTTAATATAACAATAAAGATTGGTACAGATGGCTCTGTTTGGCTGATACTGTAACTGTTCCAATAACTATAGACATAAGATGATGATTCATTACCATAGGTTGGGAGATTTTGTTTCCTTAAAATGGAATTCCATTTAAAAGCAAATTAAACCAACTTGATGTCTAACTCATTCTCTCAAATCCAGGACCACTCTTGGGATTTGTAGGAGGGATGATAAAGGTTTTGTTGTCACCTTTTAATGGGATGTTGGCTTATGTAATCTTTTTTTCATTTTTAATAGACTTTATTTTTTAGAGCAATTTTAGGTTCACAGCAAAATTGATTGGAAGCTACAGAGATTTCCCATGTGCCCCTGCTTCAATTTGTGCATAGCCTCCCTCATTATCAACATCACTCACCAGACGGTATATTTGTTACAATTGATGAATCTATATTGACTCATCATTATCACAGAGTCCGTAGTTTACATTAGGATTCACTCTTTGTGTTGTACATTCTATGTGTTTTCGCAAATGTATAATGGTATATATCCACTATGACAGTATCATAAGGAGTAGTTTCATTGCCCTAAAAATCCTCTGTGTTTTACCTGGTAATAAACTTTTGACAAGAAATTTCCTACTAATATTCAAGTTTTTTGAAGTAGTCACAATCTTCTTCATTTTTTATGAGTACAGTTATAAAGGGGATAATGGGAAATAGCTATTTTTCGGCCTTATATATCCTAGGTTGGGTAGAAGAGAAGCTGGTAATTCAGAAACATCAGTAGGCAGAGACCAAAAAAGCGCCAATAAAAGCTTGCTCACTCTAGTCGCAGGACCAGGAAAAGGGGCAGCCTGACAAAACATACTTTTAGACAATACTCACTCTACTCCAGCCCCACACTGTAGGAAAAAAACCCACTAGTAAAGGCCGAGTGAAAAAGTTAGACTTTTACCCCCTTGTGGTTTGTGACAAGCATCTCCCTCTTCAGGATGTTGTTGAGGAAGGTAAAATGAAGAGCCAGGACTTTCATAGTTGCTGAGTAGTAAAGAGCCTCATCCCAAAAGGCTGTCAGTACAGGCCATGTGGGAAGCCTGGATGTTCACCTCCACCTGACTCTAATGAAGCACCCCTATCACTCTCCACTGAGTAGCATCTGAAGAGACCTAGTGAAAACTTGGGCCTTTCACCACCGATAAACATTAATAAGCCACTGCCTCAGTGCAACGTCAAGGAAGTCCTTGTCGGGGAGCTGGAACAAGGTACCCTTTCCTCTCCCAGCCAGGGTGGTTTCAGTGATGCCTAGTGGGAAACCTAAACTCCCATTCCCACCCAGTAGTAAAGAGAAGTACCCCCCACTCCCAGTGTCAACAGAAACTGGTTGGGGAACCTCGACATCAACTCATACCTGGCACAAATAAGAGAGTGGCTCTCTCCCACTGGAAAGTGACAGAGGAAACCTGTTAACCACACAAGATTTAAATAAGATCCATAGTCTCATAACATAATACCCACAATGTCCATGATTCAATCAAAAATCCCCTGTCATACCATGAATCAAAAACATCTCTACTTGAATGAAAAAAGACAGTTAACATCTGTCAACATAAAGTTGACAAAGATGTTAGAATTCTCTGATAAGAATTTTAAAGCATCCATCATAAAAATGCTTCTAAAAAAACAATTAGAGACATAAATGAAACAAGTAAAAAACTAAAATATGGAAAATGTGGAAACTAAAATTAAATATAAAATACCATTTATCATTTATAATTACTCAACAAAATGAAATACTTAGTTGTAAATCTATCAAGATGTGTAAAAGAATTTTATGTTAACTTGTAAATTATGAAATAAATAAGATTTAAATAAATGAAGAGAAATAACATGCTTAAGGATCGTAAGAGTCAAATACTAAATGTTAATTCTTCCCAAATTTACATATATATTTTTCATTCCATTCTTATGAAAATTCCAGAAAGAATTTTGTAGATATAATAAAAGATCATTATAAAATTTATTTGGAAAGATAAAAGAACTGCAGTAGCTAAAACAATGTTGAAAAAGGAGAGAAAAGAGAGAAAAGTAGAAGAAACTTATTGTATAGAGATTGTAATCAATTTCATGAAATACTGGCAAAAGGATAAACACATAGATCAGTGAAGTACAGGAGAGAACTGAGAAATAGCCCTCACATAAATACAAAACAACTGCTTTTTTTAAATTTACAAAGATGGAAAAGCACAATGAAGAAAAGATAATGTTTGAACCAAGAGGTGCTAGAACATCAGATATACATAGGCAAAAATAAATTAATAAATAAGTAAATTAATTAATTAATTAATTAATTAACTTTTACCAAACTCCAGAACTTATACAAAAAAGATCATTGAAAAATAATAATCACTTTAACTGTAAAATATAAAACAATAAAACTTTCAGACAACAGAAGTAAATCTTGGGATGTAGAGCTTCGTGAAAATATCTTGAAAAACATGATGCATAAAAGAAAAAATAGTAAATTAGACTTCATCAAAATTAAAACACAACATTTCTACAAAGAACGTATTCAGATGAGAAACAAGCCTATAAAAATGTTTCAACATTATTTGTCATTAAGGAAATGCAAGTAAAAGATCACAATGAGGTATCATTATATACCTATCAGAATGGCTAAATTTGAATAAATATGGACAACACAAATACTGCCCAGGATGTGGAAAAACTGAATCTGGATGAGAATATAAGTCAGAACAGACATCCTGAAAAATATTTGGCAGTTTCTTTAAAAACTAAGCATACACTTTCCACAAAACCCAGGAGTGTTCTTCTTGGACACTTATTCCAGAAAAGTGAAAACTTATGTTTACAAAAAAAAACTTGTATGTGAATGTTCATGGCAGCTTTATTTGTTATAGTCCCAAACTGAAAACAACTAAAATATTTCTCAGAAGGTAAACTGTTAAACACAGTTGCATATCTATACCACAGAATAATACTCAGTAATAAAAAGGAACAGACTATTGATGCGTGCAACAACTTGGATGGATCTCAAAGGCATTATGCTGAGTAAAAAAAAAAAAAAAAAAAAAAAAAAAGCTAATCTCATTAGATCACATGCTGTGTTTCATTTATATAACAATCTTGAAATGACAAAATTATAGAGATATTGAATAGATAAGTATTTGTCAGGTTTAGGGATAGTAGGATGGGTTTGGGAAGGTATAACTTTAAAGGGGTGTCATGAGAGAACTGTTTGAGGTGATAGAATCATTCTGTATCTTGATTGCTGTGATGATTACAGCAATCTACACATGTGATTAACTGACATAGAAACACACACACACACACACACACACACACACACACTATGCCAATGTCAATTTCCTAGTTTTGATATTATACTATAATTATGCAATTTTAACCATTGTGGGAAACTAGGTTAAGAGTACGGGTGAACTCTTCATACTATCTTTGCAATTGTGAATCTATAATTATTTCAAAATGAAAAGGTTTCAAAAGTTTTAAAACTTGTTCTATAAAATAAAAGTGGTTAGGAAGCCTTGTACACTGCAGTTCAGCTTCCAGAATCATAAACGTGATAGCATATGAAAAGGCCCAATGTGTTTAGGGAATAAAACATTTATTTATTAACTTCACATTTCCCAAACTTTTTGATCAAAGAACACAACTTGAGCATTTCTTCTGTAAGGAGAAAATGGCAACTACATATAAATCCCGAGTACAAAGGGAACAACATTTGGCTCGGCAAAACTTTATTTCATTCTAGAACACGTATGGGGGCATTGTGCAAACATAAGAAACGCCATGATCTGTTCATTTAGTTAAGAGAATTGAATGGAGAAGGGTGAAAAAGAAAGTTGTAAACCACATTTCCTTAAATTTAAAACAAACACTGGGTGAAAAAAAGGAAGGCACTTGTGAGGGTTTTCTAACCTAGACTTAAAAAAGAAAATGACAGAAGATTTGAAGAAAATGAAAAAATAAATAAGTGGGTTGTAGCTACCCAGAGAACAGTCAATTATGTTATCCTGTTTTCTGGAAGTGAAGGTTAGCAGTATTTTTGACAATATACACTGTTTCCTGAACAAATTGGTTTTCTGCCTTGCCGTTTTTGTAATAAAATAATTTCAGTTTTATGAGTCCTCACTTCTATTTCCTATGTGAAAAGCATAGAAGATTTTCTTCCATGGTTTTCAAAGCCATTTTGCTTACCGTGGTTTCCATTTAAGCAAAAAGCCTATATTGTTTGAAATTTTACATTTATTTTTACAGGTAAAGGAGTGTCCTCGCTGCATAACTAGGTATAATATTACAAAATTCACTCTAAATGTTTGGAGCCAAAACAGTCCCAAAATTTGGGAACAATTAAGTTTTTCAAGATAGCTATTGTTTGAAATTAAAGTACTTTTGTATCTTAATAATTGGTACAAGTGTTTAAAACATTTTAAAGAACTGGTATAAAGACAAAATCAGCTCATCACTTTTAAAAAAAACATAGAGTCATTAGATATAATACTCTGGAAAATATGCATCGTTACATTTTTAAATCCTTTTTTTTTAAAATAGATTTTATTTTTAAAGCACTTTTAATTGAGCAGAAATAGAATTTCTATATATCCCTCACCACTACACAGGCACAACCTCCCCCACTACCAACATCTCAGACCAGAGCTGTACATTTTTAACAATCGATGAACCCAACCAAGGTCTATAGTTCACATTAGTTTACCCTTCATGTTGCACACCATGTGTGACACGTGTCTACAATTGTAGTATCATACACAATAGTTTCACTGCCCTAAAAATCCTCTGTGCTCTGTGTATTCATCCCTCTCTATCTCCTAACTCCTGGAAACCACTCATGTGTTTTACTTTTTCCATAGCTTTTACTTTTTCCAGAATGCATTTTGTCCGGATCATACTGTACATATGTAGCTCTTTCAGATTGGCTTCTTTCACTTAGTAATATGCATTTAAGTTCCTTACATGTCTGTTTATGGCTTGACTTTTTTTTTTTTGGCACTGAATAATACTTCATTGTTGGGATGTATCATAGTTCATTTACCCATTCACCTACTGAAGAACATCTCTTTGTTCTAAGTTCCTGTAATTATGCACAAAGATGCTAAAAACATCTTTGCACAGGTTTCTGTGTGGACGTGAGTTTTCTTTTCCCTTTTTAAAGCTTCATTGGTATAACTTACAAATAAAAATTGTACATGTTCAAGGTACACAACTTGATGTTTTGATATATGTGTACACTGTGAAGTGATTATTCATTATGAACTTGTACCAACTGGACAAACAGTTAACCAAGTTTACTATTTGGAAGTGCTGAAAAGGCTACATGAAAAAGTTAGACAAAAGTGACCTGAACTTTTTGCCAACAATTCATGGCTCTTACATCATGACAATGCACCAGATCACATGGCACTCTCTGTGAGTGACTTTTTACCTAGTAAATAAACAACTGTATTGGAACATCCTCCCTACTAACCTGATCTGACCCCCAATGACTTCTTTCTTTACCCGAAGATAAAGGAAATATTGAAAGGAAGACATTTTGATGACATTCAGGACATCAAGTGTAATAAAACAACAGCTTGATGACCATTTCAGAAAGAGATCCAAATTGCTCTGAAGGGTGGACTAGGCAATGGTATTAGTGCAGAGCTTCCCAAGGGGAGTACTGCAAAGGTGACTGTAATGATATTCAGCAATGAGGTATGTAGCACTTTTTCTAGGATGAGTTTGCAAACCTGATTATCAGGCCCCTGATTACCCCTGCTTCTCTGCAGAGGTAACCATTATCCTTTATTTTTATATTTATTATTTCCTTGTATGTTTTTATACATAGTACAAAACATCTTTGTCAATTTGAAACTTTATAGCAATGTTATATTACATATATTCTTTTAGAAGTTTCTGTTTCCCCTTAATGTTATAGTCACAAGATTTATCTATGTTGACCTGTAAAGCTAGAATTCATTCATTTTGTCAATTATGTAAAGAAACTGTAATTTATTTATCTATTTAGCTCTT
This sequence comes from Rhinolophus ferrumequinum, assembly GCF_004115265.2. Taxonomy (NCBI): domain Eukaryota; kingdom Metazoa; phylum Chordata; class Mammalia; order Chiroptera; family Rhinolophidae; genus Rhinolophus; species Rhinolophus ferrumequinum. Next base: position 74,266,435 of record NC_046294.1, on the reverse strand, counting down.
GTTGGATATATAGGTTATTTCTGTCTTCTACTACAAACATTGCCCCTATAGACACACAGCATTTATAATTTTCAGTAACTAATGTGGCAAATTCTCACTCTCTTTTATTAAAAAGTCTTTGCTGTTTTTTGCAGTGTTATGATCTGCTGTAGATGCTATTTATGCAGAGATTCTCTCTAGGTATTTCATGTTGATTGTTGCTCTTGTGAAGAGATCATTTCTCCTACCGTATATTTAACTGGTTATTAGTAGTCTATAAAAGGTTGTTTTAAAAATATTAATTTTGTTGACTTTTTACAATAACTTCTACATGTATTTCTTTGATCCTCTTGAGTTTTCTAAAATAGTAGAATGCAATCTCCTCTTTCCAATAAGCATATTCCCTTTTACTATTACACGACTCATTGTATTAACTAGGTGTTTCAGAATTATGGTATTAGAAAGTCTGTCATTTTCAATGTTTCTAGTTTCTCCCAATTAAATGTCCAATGGATCCTAGTTTAAAAGAGATGTTTTCCATCAGCATAATAAATTATTTTCTATTAAAAGTTTATTAACAGTTGCTTCATTTATTTCAAAATCTATAGAGATTATAGCATGTTTTCCTCTCTTGACATATTAACCTGATATTACCTATAAATAGATTTTTAAAAATATTTGTCAATATATTCTAAGACATTATTTAAAATGCTGGTACAACAAGATTATGCAGATGTTTCAAACATTTACTTCTAATTTGTCATGTATTCCCTAACAAATGGCCCCTAAATTATTTTCACTTGCAAGGCATTTGCTTTCCTTACACTCTCCATCTCTTAGTTTCCCAGTTAAAACTGTTTAATGAGTTATTTCTTTACATCGTTCTCCCTGCTATAATTTTCTATGTAGGAAATATTTCATCATTTTTTATCCACTTATAATTCCTTAGGTAGGGTCTGGTGATTGCTCAGTAACCCCGTGATAATGACATGATGACAAATACCTTGAAAATTGGGATAATGATAATTTATGCCAATTCACCACTTTCTGATTAATATATAGTTTGTAATAGGACTGTGTGTGCAGGTTGTGGACGCACAAGGGTGGGCAGCCCCTGGGATGAGTAGAAGCCAGACTAAAGCCTCTCAGCTCTCCTCACCAGGCTCTGTGTCTCAGTCTCAAGGGGGCATTTCTGTTCATTTGCCATAGGTACCCTGTGGGGTAGTAGTAGCCCCACTATCTAGGAACAAAATTAGTCTACAGATTATTATCTGATTTTTGTAAATCTTTATTTCATGAGAGGAAACAGTTAAAGAAGCCAAGAATATGCTTCTAGAACAGAAACATTACAGTCTCCATTACTGAGGTGACATATAATTTATTGTCCAAATAGGGACATTTTTGCAAGTGAAAGGAAGAATTTTTAATAATTTCACTGGGGAGCTGGCCCGGTGGCTCAGGCAGTTGGAGCTCCCTGTTTCTAACTCCGAAGGCTGCCAGTTCGATTCCCACATGGGCCAGTGGGCTCTCAACCACAAAGTTGCCAGTTCAATTCCTGGAGTCCCGCAAGGGATGGTGGGCTCTGCCCCGTGCAACTAAGATTGAACATGGCACCTTGAGCTAAGCTGCCTCCCAGATGGCTCAGTCGGTTGGAGCGCATCCTCACAACCACAAAGTTGCCAGTTCGACTCCCTCAAGGGATGGTGGGCTGCGCTCCCTGCAACTAGCAAAGGCAACTGGACCTGGAGCTGAGCTGTGCCCTCCACAACTAAGACTGAAAGGACAACTTGAAGCTGAATGGCACCCTGCACAACTAAGATTGAAAGGATAACAACTGACTTGAAAAAAAGTCCTGAAGTACACACTGTTCCCCAATAAAGTCCTGTTCCCCTTCCCCAATAAAATCTTGAAAAAAAAAAATTTTGATACAGGAGAGTTAGCATGTCCCTGGGTAGACAGGGAGGTCCCTGGTGGAATAAACAAAAGACAGGCATATCCTAAAACTTCAGGTTTCGAAATCACTCCGTTCCAGGACATAATGTAACAAGGCCTTGAGGTTAATCATAAAATTCCTTTTGGCCTGACAATTGGAGCAGATCTGATAGATAAGACTGGGTTACTTTGCTAATTCCTTTAGGATGGGCAAGCAGAACAAACCTGGTAGACGAATTTCATTAGAAGAAGACGCCAGTTCCCTCCTTCAAACAAGTTCCCTTCTTCAAAGAGCTCCCCTTCCCCAAGCAGGCAAGGGAAGGTATAAAAGTAAGAGCTTTTGCCTCAGTTATGGGGCACCCCCCATTCGGGAACCCCTCCTGCTCGGGTGCTGCAACCTCTTCTCCTGCCTCTAACAAACTATCCTCTTATTAAAACTTTTTGCCTCTCCCTGGTCCGCGTTTCCATTCTTCAGCTTCACAAAACACTATCCCTGCCCACACTCAGAAACTGCTAGCAAATCCAACATCACCTACATCATTTTCACTGAGCCAACAAGAGTAAATTTAAACCTATCAGGGCAAATCAAGACATTTGTTCAACCAAGCCACAATACATCTGAGTACCTTCTTGTGGAAGACAAATTTTTAAAAAATGAGACAAAGCAAAAGAAGGCAAGAGTGAGACAAAGATAGTTCAGTGTCTGGCATAGCAGATGTAATTTAAAAAAAGATTAAATAAAATCTCAGCGGGGAGGATCCATATTTATAAAAAGGTCAAGTGGTAAGGTCTCCACTTATAAAAATGTTTATTCAGTCTCTCTATATATACCTTTCTCTTTCTCTTCTCCCCACCCACCCCCATCTCTCTCTCTTAATAGATGTTATAAAGATAGAGATGTCAGAAAGAAAATAACCCTTCTTTTGTTTCATTACAAAAATAAATTCCCTATGATGTTCATTACAACTGTGGGACCCCTCACTTAGGTAATTCGTCCTTGGAATACCTTTTATGTTAACAAGAATAATTAGAAGAAAAAGGCATTTCAGCACTATAAGACATATATTACAACCATAAATATGTCAAATATTTATCTTACCAAAATTGAAATGAATTTTAAATCACATTTATCTTTAAATATATCAAGCAGGTCTTTGTGATATTTTATTTTTTAAAGGAGAAGAGAAAAATATTCTTTTCTAATTATATTTAAATTACTGTAAAGCGTTCTTTAAATCTTACATCTTTGTCACACTTTTCCTCTGAGTTCCCTGTTGTAATGAAACCTTGTGTCTGATGATTTCAGGTGCATGATGAGTCGAAGCAATGGAAATTGCTGGTCATCCTGTCACCTTTTTGGTCAATAGCAGGAAATATTTTCTTTCAGTAATAATTTTCAGTCATTTGTGTCTTTCTTTTTTATTTCCTATGAAATAGAATGAAGATGTAAAAAGCATTAAGAGCTTCTAAAAACTGCCTACAATTTAGAAGGTTCTTTTTTGGCAAAGAAATGCTATTTATTTCATCTGTCTTGTAATCTGTGAAACTGTTTCTTAGAGAGACCCCATGGAGAAAGACAAAAATTAAAATATTACTTAGGACTTTCAAAGCGGGCCAATCACTTGGGTTTTGAATATTCTAATGAGCATTATTTATTAAAATTAATAATTCTAAAGGACTATTTAGTTGTCTACTACAAGAATGCAAATGCTTTCTATTACTGAGAAAAGCAGAATTGAAAATTTTACATTTACCTTTAGAAACAAAAAAATGAGTCTGTTTAAAATGAACTGGAAAAGCTAATAAAAAAGAATTTATCCTCCCTCTTTTAACCAAGTAACTAAGTAATTAATTAATGTCACTCATTTGTTCATGTAGCCATTCATTCAACAAACATACATGCGTGCTAATTATGTGCTGGCATCAAACTGTTACTGGCACAGGATAGAAATCAAAAGAGTGGGTGAAAGAGTTTGCAGAGAAAGAGGTTTATTAAAGCAAGAACTGATGCACCGTGGGAGCACACTCTGAAAGAGAATGGATGTGGCTCCTGGTCCTATGATGCCTGCTAGATAGTCATTGGTTTCAAGGTGGTCACAAGATATTATTTCCATGGTTAATGGTCTCTGCCAAGGGACCATTAAGCCTGAAAAACAAAGGCTTACACAAATCAGTCAGCTTTTGTAGTTTAAATGACCGGTCCTCAACTGCCTACTGAAGATATTATCTCTTTCTTCCTCAGAAAATGTGGGCACTGAGTTAAACTTTAACTAGAATGTTAGCAAGGAGGAAAGGGGTCAGACCACAGTTAAAATAAAGTCTGTGTATTAGACCAGATAGAGTCTCCTTTCTTTTAGCTATTTTATACCGTGTTTCCCCAAAAATAAGACCTAGCCAGATAATCAGCTCCAATGCGTCGTTTGGAGCAAAAATTAATATAAGACCCAGTCTTATTTTACTATAAGACCGGTCTTATTTTACTATAATATAAGACCAGGTATAATATAATGTAAAGTAATATAATATAATATAATATAATATAATATAATATAATATAATATAATATAATATAATATAATATAATAATACAATGCAATACAATACAATATAGTATAATAAATACCGGGTCTTGTCTTAATTTTTGCTTCAAAAGACGTATTAGAGCTGATTGTCCGGCTAGGTCTTATTTTCAGGGAAACACAGTACTCTCAAAGCTATCTCTCCAGATTATAATCTGGAGAGTAGTAGGTAGGACTGTGATATGTATTCTAGACCCCAAAGAAGAATGCATGATAGATAGGATAGGAAATGATGTAAAGGGAGGAAAATAGGTGTTCCTAGAAAATCTGCATGTATAGTAACATTTTACTTACCTGAAGATTAAATTCCAGCAACTTCAAAAATAGTTATGTCAACAGAAGAAATGTCCAAACCTGTAGAGAACTTTAATAGTTTATTTGAGCCAAACTGATGACAACTGCCAGAAGTAAAATCTCAACGGATTAAGAACATGCTTGGAGAATGGAAATTTTGCAGTTTATTTTATACATTAGAATCAAAAGAGGAGATGTAAAAAGGGTTACAAGAAATCCATTGGTTGTAGATAAAGGGGGTGGGAGAAAGCAAAGGAGGGAAATCTCTGGGAATGTATAAAAA